>NC_042979.1:13601088-13901088 GCF_901001165.1 Salmo trutta
GGGGCTTGTTTTCCACTTGCCAGTAGTAGGCTAAAATTCATGACAAAAGAAGCTAGAGTAGGTATTATCCCTTCTGGTTTCACTCAGTCACCCTTCTTGATGATTTAAAAAAAACATGAAAGAAAAAAAACACCAAGGAGTTACTGATGAGACATTAATGTAATCCTTACTCGCAGTTTCTCATGCTCGCTTGATGAAGACTGTTTAGAAGGCTATCGATAAAAGGACCAAGGTATGTCCGATATCGCGCGGATGCTCTCTGCGTCTGTCTGTACAGAGAGATAAAAGCATTCTTGTTACTGGTCTCTCTCTCTCTCTCTCAAATCAAATCAAATTATATTAGTCACATGCGCCGAATACAACAGGTGTAGTAGACCTTACCGTGAAATGCTTACTTACAAGCCCCTAACCAACAATGTAGTTCTAAAAATACGAATAAGAATCTCTCTCTCTCGAAGAGCCCTATTACAGTCAGTGTTCAAAGCTGATCAATAGTTGTTTTGATCGTTTTAATCAGTTGAGGTAACAATTGGTTTAATAGTTTTAACCAGTTGAGGTAAAAAAAATAATAATATCTGGTGCAATTTGTCACCAATTACTTTCAGCAGCTCTGACTTTATATTAAATGCCAATTGTATTTAAATGTTTATTAATTGGTAATCTATTGTGAACCCTTGTGATCTAAACCTATTTCCCTTATTGATTAAGCAAGGTAACATGACTGGGCCTACTTCCATCGTCAAGAAACTAAGCCACCAAGGTCAATCAAGGATGTTTGGTGTGCTTTCTAGGAAACACCATGAATAAAGCCAGGAAAGTACACAATGTCATTCTGTGGAGTTTTGCTGATGTGGTTTTTCGCTGTACAGTTATTTCCCAGGGCACCCCACATAAAGCAGGCGGGTGCTGAATGTGCGTTGCTATAATTACACAATCCACCCCAGAGGCCCAAACTGTTCCTCAGGGCAACGGTCAACAGTCTAGACCTGGGGAGGGTTTGTGGGGCCTCATATCATATAGAATAAATAAAGCCTGTCCCAGAACATCCAATGATAATAAACACCTATGGAGAGAGAATAAATATCCCCACCCACACATAATCATTATCACATGTGTACAATTGCATAATTTATTGAATAATAAAATACATATCATCAAGACCTAAATTATATTGCAGTAATAAAGGACTGAAGCCAGCTGTTAAATAATCCTACAGTAGCATTATGCATTGAAGAAGCTGCACCATAATCTAAAAGAAAAGTCAAGAATAAGGACATACATGTTTTCCAGGGCCCAATACTTGCAATACTTTTATTTACTTGGTCAAAGTGATCCAAGAAGTGCCATGTTCTGAGCACATGAATTTAATCTTTTCAATCTGATATGTGGATCTGCCAAATCCCTTATTTGCATCTAACAACATTAGCAAAACTGTTATTTGCTTGGTGAAATTGATTATGCAGACAAACCAAATCATCCATAGAGAATATTCATGTACAGCTTTACATCCATCAGCATAACCCTGACTTCATAAGATATGTTATATTCTGGGTAAAAAGTGCTGAGGGCAGGTTAATGTTTCTAACAAAAGTTGATTTGTGACCAAAACGGTGTTTATTTTCAGCAAAGTGACAGGAATGAAAATGTCTGCTCAGAACAGAAATGCCAACTGATAATATTTTCTTACTTGATCATGTGTTAAAGGGCACAGGGCAATAGGTCAAATCAGGGATCATCAACCAGATTCAGCCATAATTACAAATGATTTGTAGACTGCAAATGAACCACAAGAAGCCCCAACAGATATTATTTTTTACTAAAACATAATCATTTCCAACCTTGCTTGCATTTGTATACGATCGCATATATCTCTCTATTATACATGGGATACTTTGGAACAGATTTGGTGTTTTTACAGTCTTTTATGTCTAACAATAAAAAATTGTTTCCCGCCAGTTAGGGTACCCTTGGCTAAGGCCACTAATCTTCCATTAAACTTGTTATTGTTTGAAAAACACACTGACCTTTAGCCACATAAAGTGTTTGTTAAGATATATTTGACACTAGCAAAAGCCAGCCTGTCTGCACATTTTAAAGTTGCTTTTGCTTTTCTACCTTAAACCATTCGAGAGCAATAGCCCATCTAGTAGCTATTCTGTGAACCAACACTACACATCATTGCTGAAGAATACCCCATTGAAATCCACAACATCCAGAATATATCGCTTAAAAAGATACAGCAGAGGTGGCACTGGGGATGACTGCCTGATTCTCTCTCTCTCGCTCTATCTAATTGGCCTTCCCAGTGAATCAATGCAAACACATTCCCCAGGCAATCCTGCCTCTGTATTAGCAACTGTCTAAAGCCATCTCATCCAACTGAGAGCCTGGGGCTGCCTCGGTGTCAGACACCCTCTCTTAGCCAGATTAACCTCACAACTTCATGAGCGCCATCAGGCTCCAGCTGCTGTGGTCACTGCTTCAGTAAACGGATTATACAGCACATCACAAGCAGAAAAAAAGATGGTGAGAATAACGATAATAGAGATCCTTGCCTCATTGCAATATGTAGTCTACCTAACATGTTTCAATGGCATTTGTTTCTTTGAAATCTGAGATGGAGGGGAGAGACAAGACACCATAGAGATCCTACTAAATTACTGTTCTAATTTCTAATTCTATGCAAGACACAGACAAGCTGCAGTTCTATCTTGTTGTCCTTGATCAGAGTTTTGTAATCTTGTATTGTAAGTTTGCTTAGCTATTATGTCTACCATACGGTGACATTGAAAAGATTCAATATCATCGTTAGCTAAAGATGACAAAATTATTTTAATGAGAGCGTTTCTGCAGGTATTTCTGTTAGATGATGTGCAATGTGCACACAGGGAAAGATTTTTACAGGTGAATGTGGAAGCTGTGGATAAACCATTCATCCCATAGTAAAAGGTACAATGTAAATGTTGGAGAACTGGATCCAACAGCACAGTGAGTGACCTGGGATCCTAGAGCTAGATAGAGGACTCATCTTTATATGTGTGCCATTATAGGATGTGACAGCATGGGTAGAGCCATTGTGGCTACAACCTATAGGAATACCCACCCAGTTGACAACTTTGACAACTTTAAAATGGGGGAAGCATGGTGGAGGCCCTCAATGGCACTGCCCATGCTAAAATAGCCTTTTGGCAACTAGAGGCCTCTATCAATCTCTGTGCTTGAATAGACCTGTGCTGCCCTCTACTGACAGGCATGTTTCTGATTTCTCAAGGGGTTTTCAAAGAGCCAGGCATTACACCAGCAGAGGGCAGTGTAACACAAAATTAAATGGCTATGGTGACTGTCTGGGCCTATCTAGTATTGAATAACATTGAACAATTGCATTACACATTACTGATTATTCTTGCAAATTTGCCCTGTGATCTCTCAGATCTGTGCGTGACTGAAATGACAGTGTATATTTAGTATTTTTGGTATTTTATTCAGATCCCCATTAGCTGTTGCTGAAGCAGCAGCTACTCTTCCTGGGGTCCACACAAAACATAACACATGACATAATACAGAACATCAATACACAAGAAGTGCTCAAGGACTAAACACATTTAAAATAAGAACAATAGAACACATTGCTGACAGTTACCCACAACTGACAGTTACCGACATGACTGACAGTTACCCACATTACTGACAGTTAAACGAGGGTTCCAGTGAGGATTTCCTACACTGGACAACTTGTTACAGCTGTTGATGTCGTTGATAACAATCTGCAATTTTCTTTCATGTCATTACATTAAAATAAAAGAGGGGATCATAACTATAATTCAATAAAAGTCACAAGTTGTTTTAAACCTGTTTAACCCTTTATTATGGTGGGTGTCTTGATGGATTTGTCCAAAAAAGTGTGGCATAAAACATTACTTTTCTGTCCTTGCATTTATGGCAGTGTAAGTTGTTGTTATATATAATAAGCATTAAACAGTTAAATTAGACATTGAACTTGAACCCTGTAGGAATCCTGGGTCTAGCTGTCGGACAGTTTTTTGTATAGAGATCTCAAAAATGCGGTGTATTTATGTAACATTTCGTGTCTTCTGTCACGGGGTGAAAACAGTTTTCATGGTCATACAAATCCCAAATGATGTATGTATTCCAAAATGTAATGCTTCTAACCGAGAGTCACCTTACGTTGATACTGAAAACCTAAATCGATACTGACATTAACGTGTTTTTTCAATAATTACCATAAATTCCGGACTATAAGCCGCAACTTTTTTCCCAGGCTTTGAACCTCGCGGCTTAAACAATGACGCGGCTAATATATGGATTTTTCCCGCTTTCAATTTTTTTTTCTCCAAAAAATATTCTGTGACGTTCTCAGTTTTTTGGCGGCATGAAGCTTTCATTAGACCAATGAAATTGCCGAACGGGTTAAGGTCAAACAACTTTTTTGTTTACTGTTTAGATTAAATCGAGCGCTCTCAAACTTCCCATCATTCTGATTACGGCAGTCATTTTGTCACCCTCATCATGGCAAAGACACGGAGAAATGCATATGATGCAGCTTTCAAGTTGAAGGCGATTGATCTGGCTGTTGGAAAAAGAAATAGAGCTGCTGCACGGGAGCTTGGTCTTAATGAGTCGATGATAAGACGTTGGAAACAGCAGCATGAGGAATTGACTCAGTGCAAAAAGACAACTAAAGCTTACTGCTAATTTTTCGTTAAAGCCTATTTATTTTTGTTACAAGCCGTGTTTCGTTAAAGCCTGTGTAAAGTTCATTTGTTTCAATGTACCGGTAGGCACCTGCGGCTTACAGACATGTGCGGCTTATTTATGTTCAAAATAATATATATATTTTTTTAATTCAGTGGGTGCGGCTTATATTCAGGTGCGCTTAATAGTCCGGAAATTACGGTATGCATAATACTTCTTGGATGCGCATTTGGTGTCCAGCTGATTAGTTAGACCTTGATATTTTCATCTGATCCAGGAAGGAATTTTCCAAATGACGGTCAAGTGACGAACAACTGTGGCGATAGAGCATGCCATGCAACAACAGCCCAAGTGCTGGAAAAAAAGGTGTTCAAGAGGAATGTCCAGAATATTTTGGTGTCTCATTCCTTACGCCGGTGAAGACAGCTGTGACTGGATCCATGGTGGATATAATATTGATCATCTGTTGTCTGCTTGATTTACAGCAGGGTCTGCTTAGATTTAACAGACAAAGCATCAAGTTAATAAGTTCCTTGTTTTTGTGCCTCGAATTGGACACCGAGTCTACGGTGCTCAACTATTAGGATAGACTATTGTGCAACATCCAACGATATTCCTATTAATTATTCTGGATATAATGACAACAAATTACATAACCTAGTGGGCTTATTCACAATATGATCAGGTAAGGAAATTACATAAATATTTTTTTTTACCCCATGTTACTGTTACGCAGAGTGGAACCCAAGAGCAGACTCAGACGAGGAGACTGGGATGAAATACCCAAAGGTATTTTTATTGAAACACAGGGGGGAGATGGAGTGCAGGTCAGGGGAAGCTCCGGCGGATTGCTGGAAACCAGGTGCGGAGGCTGAGGCTGGAGCGAGAGGGGGTGAGACAGGGTAAGCAGGTCCGGGGGGGGGGGGGGAATCCAAGGGAGTAGTAGAGTGGGGAATCCAGGACAGAGTACTAGGAATACAATACGTGGGACTGGAGACAGGGACCAGAGTCAGAGTGGGCAGAACTGGAGAGGAAAACAGCATCAGGCAAGGAAAACAGGGACAACAGGATCTGAATAGTAACAAACGGCTAGAAACGTAGACTGACAGAGATTACGATCTGGCAGCGTGGAAGTGGCAGGGCTGAGTATTTGTAGAGGTCTTGATTATGGAACATGTTGCAGCTGGTGGGGATCTGCTCTGACTCCAGCACACCTGTCTCCGCCCACATAATCACGCACACACAGAGAGCGAGAGAGGGAGAGAGTACTGGGGGAGTGGCGGCAGGTCAAGGAGACACAGGATGAGCAGTAGAGGGCGTTGCAGGAGCAGATGTGACAGTTACACCTGCAATTTAAAAAAATATAAGGGACTTGAAGTAGCCTACTTGAACTTGAATTTGGAGCTCAGAAATGCAAGTACTGGAATAGTGTCACGTCCTGACCATAGAGATCTCGTATTTTTCTATGGTAGAGTAGGTCAGGGCGTGACTGGGGGGTTGTCTAGTTTAATTATTTCTATGTTTGGTTCTAGTTTCTTTTTTCTGTGTTGGGTTTTTGTCTAGTTTAAATGTTCTATATTGTGTTCTAGGTTCTTTTTTCTATGTTGGGTTTTTGTCTAGTTTACATTTTCCATGTTGTGTTCTAGGTTCTTTTTTCTAGGTTGGGGTTTACGTATGATTCCAATTAGAGGCAGCTGGTCATCGTTGTCTCTAATTGGGGATTATATTTAAGTTGTTGTTTTTCCCACTAGTGTTTGTGGGAGATTATTTTGAGTTTATGCATGTAGCGTCTCGTCGTCATGGTTTGTTGTTTTTGTTTATTGTCTGTCTTGCATAGTTTCACATAGAAATAAAGATGTGGAATGATACGCACGCTGCGCCTTGGTCTCTTTCATACGTCATCCGTGACAAATAGGCCTACCTTGAAAATCAGACATTTCCTTGATTTGGTGCTTGTAAAGTTATTATTATTATTGGAGCCAATTTATAAGTTCTCCTGCTCTCATAATTATCTGTGATTTCATTTTTTATCAGTTTTTGTGAGAGATGTGGTCACTTGTTTGTTTCCCACCGCTTCAATTGAAGGGACTGTGGTGTTAAAAATGCTGAGCATCTCTTTAGCACAGACAGACCTCTGCTCATCTTTACAATAATCAAATCAATATGCCTTGACCATGACAATTTAGAGTCTAAGGTGACACCAACAAGTTTAGTATCCTCAACTTGCTCAACAGGCACATCATTCATTACCAGATTTAGCTGAGGTCTAGAACTTAGGAATGATTAGTACCAAATATAACGCTTTAAGTTCTAGATATGTTCAGGACTAGTTTATTACTAGCCAACCATTCCAAAACTGATAAGTACGACATATGTTCCTGTTTCTCACAAAAGATGGTTTCAGTTCTGTCCCTCTGTTCTGTGTTTCATATAATTTCACTGCAACTCATCAGTCAGATTTAATTAGAAAGTAAACCATTGCACTCATAACAAAGGTTTGTCTGAAGTGTGCTTTAAGACTCAATGCTTTGGCATCTGGGAATGGCAACAAGAATAGAAGACAGTCATAACCTTACCTTAAGTCAAGATGTATATTTTGTCGGCCAGCTAGCATCACCATTGCATCCAATGTAATAGGAGAGAAATGGGAGCACAATGAAGCAAATGAACATTAATGAGTATTGAATGTTTCAGAGCATACATGTCCCATTTGTAAATGCTCCCCGGCAGCCTATTGGAGCAATTCTGTACAAATTCAACTTACAGGACCTTTCTAAATAGAGCACTTAATTAGGGTAAACCCACAGTCTGTCAGTGCACCTCTAGAGGCCTGAGACACATGGGGAATGGGGGAATGTAGTAACTATTGCAGCACAGCTCTCACTATACAAGGATAGTAAATCAAATAAATTTAAAATCAACAGAGTTTGGAGACTGTTAAATGATAATAGAGCAAAATGTAGAACTGCAGTAATAAAGCCGTTATCAGATCAACTTTGTTCAGAAACCCAGAGGACAACAGAGAGGATGATATGAGCATCTTCATGCTTCATGCATATTTTAACATTCTGCTAAGGTTCCTCTGGGAGAGACTCTAACCATGGGCAGGCTCAATAAAGGCTGGATGTTACTGGTAATGGCAACCTGTGCATTAAGGAAGCTTTTCTACTATTTCCTGTTCCTGAGGCAATTGTAGCAGGACACTTTGAGCACTAACGTGAATCAATGTAGGTCCTACAGCTATGGAGGTTTATTTGTTTTCTCGGCACAGGAATGCCGATGCCGAGCATGCTTGTGCATCAGGATTAGACCTACAACGTTTGAATATTTTCTGGCCTAGGCTGCACCGGACCCTTCTTCCCGACAGCTAAAGGTCCCAAAGCTACTGTGCATGTGCGGGATTCCCTACTTTACGCACAGTCTTTGCTCTGCTTGTTCGGCTGCACAGAGAACAGGATAGGCCCACACTGGCGAATGCTACTAGTTTAATAAAGTTAGATCAAAGCTGAATCAACGTCTGCAAGATCACATTATGATCTACATTATGTACACATTTCTGTGGCCTCCCTTCACATTTATCACTACCAGTTTTACTGGTGAAACGTCCATGCAGTATCTGCATGCCAACCATTTCATCTCAATCAGTTTCATGGGGATATGCATTTAGATCATGTAGCCTACAGTGAGCGAATTGTAGAGCAGATGGTGTTAACTGCAACATACACTACTGTTCAAAAGTTTGGGTCACTTAGAAATGTCCTTGTTTTTGAAAGAAAAGCACATTTTTTTGCTCATTTAAATAAATTCAAATTGATCAGATAATAGAGTGTAGACATTGTTAATGTTGTAAATGACTATTGTAGCTGGAAACGGCTGACTTTTAATGGAATATCTACATAGGCGTAAAGAGGCCCATTATCATCAACCATCACTCCTGTGTTCCAATGGCACGTTGTGTTAGCTGATCCAAGTTTATCATTTTAAAAGGCTAATTGATCATTAGAAAACCCTTTTGGAATTATGTTAGCACAGCTGAAAACTGTTGTTCTGATTAGAGAAGCAGTAAAACGGGCCTTCTTTCGTCTAGTTGAGTATCTGTAAAGTCAGCATTTCTTGGTTCGATTACAGGCTCAAAATGGCCAGAAACAAAAAACTTTCTCCTGAAACTCGTCAGTCTATTCTTGTTCTGAGAAATGAAGGCTATCCCATGCGAGAAATTGCCAAGAAACTGAAGATCTCGTACAACGCTGTGTACTACTCCCTTCACAGAACAGCGCAAACTGTCTCTAACCAGAATGGAAAGAGGAGTGGGAGGCCCCGGTTTCAGTAGAACGTTTTTTGTTTCTGGACAATTTGAGCCTGTAATCGAACCAACATATGCTAATACTCCAGATACTCACCTTGTCTAAAGGCCAGTTTTATTGCTTCTTTAATCAGGACAACAGTTTTCAGCTGTGCTAACATAATTGCAAAAGGGTTTTCTAATGATCAATTAGCCTTCTAAAATGATACACTTGGATTAGCTAACACAACTTGCCATTGGAACACAGGAGTGATGGTTGCTGATAATGGGCCTCTGTACGCCTATGTAGATATTCCATAAAAAATCAGCCGTTTCCAGCTACAATAGTCATTTACAACATTAACAATGTCTACACTGTATTTCTGATCAATTTGATGTTATTTTAATGGACAAAAATGTGCTTTTCTTTAAAAAACAAGGACATTTCTAAGTGGCCCCAAACTTTTGAGCGGTAGTGTACCTGTGTTTTGTTTCAATCACAGCACATATTTTGCCTTGTGCCGCGCACTGTTGAGTTTTGGCCACTTAAGAGAGAAATATGTGACCATTCGCACAATCATCCTAAAATCTCATAGGAAATTAGGTGGCGTTTTTTTGTCTTACAGTAACGTCATACTATGCTATTTTATTCCGTTCTGTTATGTAGAATAATATCATTATGTGATCTTGCAGATATTGTCTCGGCTTTGATCAAACCATATAACGAGAACCATTTGCCAGAGTAGCCTGTTCTCTTCTCTGAGCAGCCGAACGAGTAAAGCAGAGAATGTTGGGAAGAAGGGTCCGGAAAAGTTGGATCTGTGGCCACTCCGATTAATTTAACACTGCCTTAGTTAAACACATCGTAGGCAACATTTTCCCATTAGTAATAGGTTATTATGCAGAAGAGAGAATCCATTTAGAAAAACTGTTTTGCTTGTATTTATTCATGACTAATGGTGAAATAAATTAATCACATTCCCTCAAAACCCGTTATTTCACCATCACTAACTCTTTTTTGTTGTTGCTTGTTTAAAGTATCAATAAGATCTGCCTATTCTCAGCATAGGCTACTCAGTGTTGTAATAAACTCCAAACCTATAATAATGCAGTATAAAGAACAGAAGTAAAACCAACCTTTTCAAGCAGTACATAGGGTCATGAAAGGGTACATCTTTCACCTCCTCCCCTCAGCGTTAATTCGCTGATCATTTCAGGCACTTCCGTGCAGAAGTGGCGGAAATACGTCAGTTGTTCACGGTACTGGGATTTACTGTACAACCGAAAATGCAATGTAGGGCGAAGTGGGGAAGTGGGCTTTAACTCTAACGTGTTTTTTAATTTTTTTATACACCATTTACACAACATTTTACTCAAGATCAACGGGCCATTCGAACCAACCATATCAACCAAGGAAAGAAGAATTCGAGGCTGGATTTATTTAGAAACAATACCGATTCAGGAAAGGCGAATCGTTTTCTGGCTGGGGTTTGCTTACTTTGGCGTGAAGATTGACAAGCTTTGAACAAATAGCCTGAGAATGGATGATTCAACAAATCACGGAATTTATTGAGTTGAGTGGATTATTCATGTGTCTCGCTTTTGCATATCTACGGCCAGAGTAACAATCAATCAATCGGCCAAACATTATCAAAAGTGAAGTGTTGTTTAGGCTATTTTACTTAAATAAACGGGATCCCTCTAGCCAAGCACAATCGTTCATGACTATAGATTTGGCCGGGCGGTGATGGAAGAAGAACAGTCCGACATGATACAGCGTTGTAGCTTCGTCTGACAGCTCGCTCTGTCGCAGCCAGACAACAATTGCAAGCAAAAAAAAGTTGCAAAGCAAGTTAATATTATTGTAAGAGTTACAATTTAGAGTTCTCCCACTCTCTGGGCACAACAAAGTAACAATCTGCTGTTGTGGTGGTCCAATTAGAAAGGCAGTCACGGTTCGCATTCAAGTCGAAACCAACCTTCGAAAATGTTCTTGTCTGTTATTGTTGGATCGAAGATTGTCTCAGATCGTTTATTTAATTTGTAAAACAAAGCAAGTGCTGTTCTGCACACTTCTACTTCACATGGACAAAAAACGAATTTCGCTCTGTTGTGTGGCGATCGCTTCGACTCTGAGTTCGAAAATGGACGGGAAAATTAAGCGCAGCCGGAGGTCAAGATCTCAACGAGACCGCGTGCGAAGAAGGGATGCGATTGACAGGAATGACCAAAACCGGAGTCCATCATCTGGCTCCGACCTAGGGCAAAGCCCGGTCAGGAATAAGGCCCTGTGTAATTATGGAAAAATGACCAACTTGCATTATGTCCGGCCCCCGCGTCCCTCTCGGAAAAAGAGACGAGGGTCAGTGTCTCAGGAGGAGGACATTATTGATGGATTTGCCATAGCCAGCTTTCTCAGTCTGGAATCTTTAGAGGTAAGAACGTTGGCCTATGTTGTTGTTGTTTTTTGACACACGTTTGTATATTTGGACATGATACACATAAGTCGATTACATCTTCCTGCGTGGCCCACATCGCTCAAGATCTCCGCCAGGGTCATGTGCAGTTGACGCAGTTATCTCCATTGTGAGTTTATTAGCACATTTATTGTAAAAGTTATGTAACAGCCTATACAGTGTTACATAAAATGGTTATCTACACTGTGATTACACTGTACCTGCCTTGTAACAAGGTTTTCAGGACCCAGGATATTGCTGTAAACACACATTGGTTGGTTTGCAGGGCCAATATGCCAAGAGGCTGATGGCTGAACATATGCTGTTAGGTTACTATTGATTTATCCCAACAACAACCATTATGATGCTTTGAGGTGTCACTCAGTCCATGTGTTTCTATAGATCAGATTTACTTCCATTCCAGAATATGTGTTTCTGGAATACAGATTATTATTGATGCACTACTGCACACTGGCTGGTTTGGTCAATGTCATGATAATTCCCGGGGTTTGGCAGAGAGAGCTGGTAGATGTCACACATTTTGAATATGTTCTGATTTGCTGATGGTCCAAAAATGGAAAATCAAAAGTTGTAAACTGTAGGCCTAGGCTTGACCCATTTGATATAAAACTCCTGTCTTGCTCTTACATGCTTCCGGGTGCAGGGTTCATCAGCTGGAGTATTAGTGTATGTGATTGTTCCACCTTGCCGGCTCGGGGATTCAAACCAGCGACCTTTCGGGTTACTGACCCAACGCTCTTAACCCGCGAGGCCACCACAGGGACATGTGTCAAAATAGATACAAAATAGACAATAATAAAGGCATTGGAGACTTCTATGTGCCTGAAATGCTTGGAGAGGACATTTTTCTCTTAATGCTTTCCGCCAGATGGTGACTAACAGTAAACTTGATAAATGGTATCTAAGTGACACTGTGTGAAAGACAACCCGGCAGTAAAAAGCCAGAGCTGACTCAGTGATTGGTGCATATGGCCCTGACAGAATACTCATCATCATTCTGATTCATTCTCCATCTAGGAAGAGAAACTTATTGTTATACCAAATGTCAGGGGTGACAAACAAGACAGGACTCAACACGATCTTCTGTCATCGGTAATGATGGTCCTTATCCGTCCCTGTCAAACCTTGCTTCTCAGAGGTGTAACTCATGGAAATGCTTTGCTATATGACTACACGGCTAATACACGGCTAACCACATGAATCACTGTAGAAACAGCTGCTTCATACAGCTGTTGCATATTGCCAACATGATTTCCACTATACTCTGGATGAGGATGACTGTAGACTGATGATGGCTCCAGCTCAAAATGACCCAGGCCTGGATTTGAATACGAGGCCTGTATAGTTGTATAATGATTGTTGTAGTGAGTGCTGTAACCGAGACGGTGTAACTCACCAGGGCGTGACTCTGGGATGTTCTGGCCCACTGTATGTTTGTTTACACAGGGTTAGTTTCATTAGCTCTGTAACCAGCTAGTCTGGCTTTGGCACTAGTCTAGATGCGGATGATTGGGTGACGCCTGCAGCAGCCCTACCCTTGAAACGGCGAAACGCTTCTCTGTTATACGGTCTGTTCTCTTCTCTAGCTCTGCTCTGGCAGCAGGGAGAATCTCTCCCTGCTCTCCCTCTTTTATGATGACTGAGCTCCTAGGATTTCACCAGATAGAATTTCATTAATACTAAATCTAGGATTAGTCATTTGTTAAGCGAGCTGTCAGACTGTTACAAGTGTTTAGTATCCTACTGCAGTAGGGCCCCCCAAGCAGACATTTCGACACTCTATTTGCAGTAATATAATGATATGTTTGATGTATTCTCGGAGTCCGTCCTCCCGGTCAGGTGTGTACTGTACTGTACTGTACACCCCAGAGGTGATGCCATGTAAATAACTGTTTGATAAACACTACCAGTGTGTCAAAAGCTAAATGTTAATTGAATAGGCTGCAGCACGTGAGAAACACTGTCGAGAGCATTCTAAGGACACTGCTCTCGGTTTATTTTTGTGTTGCTATATTCAAGATTATTTCTGTGGTGGAACTTGTACAGGTAGGGGTACAGTGGTCTTATTTTATCAAGAAGCATATCATTGAAATATTCCAGCTATTGATTGGTAAATCTTTCTAGAGGTTCTTTATTACAGCCAAGGCCCTGCTTCATAGTTAACGTGCACCAGCCTCCCGGACCTCTGGCCCATCTGTCCAGCTGAGAGCTCGCCAGGCAGTCAAGAGGGGGAAAGGCTGCTGCCCCACAGCTCCTTGTCTCTTTGTGGTGTTTGCCTGCCTGTTCGGATGACGCTCTTTACAAGTTCCTTGTGTGGACAAGATTGAGGAAGTGCTTGGCTTTCAGGGGACCTGCAAGGGTTTTTAAACAAGCAGGTGTCACTTGTCTGTGTATGTAAAAGTGTTCACTGACAGCTGATAATACGGTGTGCTTACAGGAAAGCCGTGCTTTTGCTTTCAGCCCTTTTTTTCAGTAGAATCAATCTTCTAGTTCTAGGAACACTGAAAATACCTCTCCGTGGCCTGTTCAGTTTGCCTGAATATAGTCCCACAGCCAGGTTAGTGTGTTACTCCCTCAGGCACTCATTGATTTACCCTCCTCTATGTTATCTGTCCTTGCCATCCCCCCTAGTCTCCAGCTAGACTGTCATGTCCAAGGATTACATCCGCCTCTTCAGCATGGTGGAAGCACAATGACTTCACTCAGCCAAATAATGCTGAACGTTTCGTGTTTTACCCTTGTTCGTCGCAGTTCCACATAATGGACAACTTGCAGGGCTGCAGGCCGCAGTTGTAAAAAGTGTGTGTGTGTGTGTGTCCATCTCTCCCTGGGCCCACTGCCCAGCCAGGCTGTGAGACAGGAAACAGGCTGACTCTCCCTGCCATAAACCCCCTCTGTGATTTCCTATCCTTTGTTCTGCTGCTTGTCGGCTCATGCTGTAAATAAACCATCAGTCGTCCTGAACGGCCTGGAACTGACATGGAACACCATTATGTCTGTCTGTTGCAGCGACAGACAGACTGACAGAGAGAGACAGCGAGTTTTATTTAGAAAATTAATATGTAGAATGTGCTGCTACTGCATGACCTCAATCCACTGGCTTAATAATGACTGTTGGCCCCATTTAGCGGATAGGTACTATTTAGCCCTGATAAGTAGGGCTATCTGCCGAATATGATACAGTTCCAAATTTAGAGTTCCAGGGCGCAGTGCAACCACTGTTGCGCAAGGCCACTGTGAATAGGTTCTCTGAGGAAAAGTCCTCGTTAGGTACTGATGGTGTCATCTAATTGTCTCAGTACCTGGCAGAAGAGGGGAGGCATTCATCAAGCCACTATAAACAGCCGTCAAAGATAGGCTAGAGTAAAACATGACTGTGCTATGTCTGTATTGCCTAAACATACACTGAGTGTACAAAACATTAAGAATACCTTCCTAATATTGAGTTGCACCCCCCCCCCCCTCCCCCACCCACCTCAGAACAGCCTCAATATGTCAGGGCATGGACTTGACAAGTTGACTCCAATACTTCCCACAGTTGTGTCAAGTTGGCTGGATGTCCTTTGGGTGGTGGACCATTCTTGATACACAGGGGAAACTGTTGAGCATGAAAAACAGTTCATGAAACAAACTGGTGCGCCTGGCACCTACTACCATACCCTGTTCAAGGCACTGAAATATTTTGTCTTGCCTATTCACCCTCTGAATGGCACATTAACACAATCCATGTCTCAATTGTTTCAAGGCTTAAAACTCCTTCTTTAAACTGTATCCTCCCCTTCATCTACACTGATTGAAGTGGATTTAACAAGTGACATCAATAAGGGATCATATCTTCCACCTGGTCAGTCTACAGTTGAAGTCGGAAGTTTACATACTTAGGTTGGAGTCATTAAAACTAGTTTTTCAACCATTCCACAATTATTTTGTTAACAAACTATAGTTTTGGCAAGTCGGTTAGGACATCTACTTTGTGCATGACACAAGTGATTTTTTTCCAACAATTGTTTACAGACAGATTATTTCACTTATAATTCACTAAGTTGACTGTGCCTTTAAACAGCTTGGAAAATTCCAGAAAATGATGTCATGGCTTTAGAACCTGATAGGCTAATTGACATCATTTGAGTCAATTGGAGGTGTACCTGTGGATGTATTTCAAGGCATACCTTCAAACTCAGTGCCTCTTTGCTTGACATCATGGGAAAATCAAAAGAAATCAGCCAAGACCTCAGAAATAAAATTGTAGACCTCCACAAGTCTGGTTCATCCTTGGGAGCAATTTCCAAACGCCTGAAGGTACCACATTCATCTGTACAAACAATAGTACGCAAGTATAAACACCATGGGACCACGGAGCCGTCATACCGCTCAGGAAGGAGACGCGTTCTGTCTCCTAGAGATTAATGTACTTTGGTGCAAAAAGTGCAAATCAATCCCAGAACAACAGCAAAGGACCTTGTGAAGATGCTGGAGGCAACGGGTACAAAAGTATGTATATACACAGTAAAACAAGTCCTATATCGACCTAACCGGAAAGGCGGCTCAGCAAGGAAGAAGCCACTGCTCAAAATTGCCATAAAAAAGCCAGACTACATTTTGCAACTGCACATGGGGACAAAGATCGTACTTTTTGGAGAAATGTCCTCTGGTCTGATGAAACAAAAATAGAACTGTTTGGCCATAATGACCATCGTTATGTTTGGAGGAAATAGGGGGAGGCTTGCAAGCCGAAGAACACCTTCCCAACCGTGAGGGCACGGGAGTGGCAGCATCATGTTGTGGGTGTGCTTTGCTGCAGGATGGACTGGTGCACTTCACAAAATAGATGGCCTCGATACAGCCCTTAGCCGTGATATATTGGTCATATACCACAAACCCCCAATGGTGCCTTATTGCTATTATAAACTGGTTACCAACGTAATTAGAGCAGTAAAAATAAATGTTTTGACATTTATGGTCTGATATACCACGGCTGTCAGCCAATCAGCATTCAGGGCTTGAACCACCCAGTTTATAATTTGAGATAAATTCCTCTCAATAATCTCGCTGTAAAAAGAGTGAGTGTAATAATGTGGGTCTTGAGGATTGATCATGTTTGTTGTCTGTTTGCTTTTGTCAGCAGTTCAAAGTTCTGATTAGGATCACTTGTCAGTGTCTGTCTTTTATCTGATTCACCTGAGCTGACAGTGCAGATAATGTATTGAGTCGATGAACAGTAAGTCAGACAGGATTCTGTATGATACTGACATCGCTCTTATGCAGGACAAGATCAGTCTATAAAAGCACGGAATGTCCTTGAACGGATCTGTACTGGGCAGAAGAAGCAATCACTCATTGTTTCACACAGTTATGATTACATTTTTATATTATTTTATTTTATTTAACCTTTATTTAACTAGGCAAGTCAGTTGAGAACAAATTCTTATTTACAATGACAGCCTAACCCGGACGACGCTGGACCAATTGTGTGCTGCCCTATGGGACTCCAATCACGGCCGGTTGTGGTACATCCTGGAATCAAACCAGGGTCTGTAGTGACGCCTCTAGCACTGAGATGCAGTGCCTTAGACCACTGCGCCACTCGGGTTTCTCCACCTCCCTGGACTGTTACCAAGCACGTCTGATCAAAACAATCACTGCTAGCTTGGCTCTGAATAGCATCAGGCACACACATCTGTTGAGAGGGAGAGAAACTACTCAAACCCAAAGACCAAACAAGGGCTGAATGAGAGAGAGTGGGTGAAAATGATCTGTGGTAGATTTCCAGCTACACTGAATACAATAGGCATGCAACCTCTAAGAATGAAGACAACAGGGACTGTAGATAGTCTATATTCTGTGATATATGGACAGAATATACAGTCGTGTTTACATATGGATCTAGGAGATAATAAACTGCCTCCATTTTCCGCCCTCGTGTTTATCATTACTGTAGGTTGTGACACAAGAAAGTGACATTATGTTCTATTGCAATTTCATAATGTTTCTTTTTTGGCCACCAGTACCTCCTTTAAATATGTTTGACAGTTATGTGACAAAGTAGCCTACACATTTAGACTTGTAAGGCAAAGCCATGGCAGTGCCAGAATGTTTATGACTCGTCTTCAGTCCATTACTGGTGCATAAATTGCTCGACTGATTGCCCAGTCAGTGCAGGTCCAGTAATTCAGTGGCAGGACCCGTGACCTCAGGCTGCTGGACGTGTCATGGGAAATAGAGAGTGTTATGCTGACCACACAGCTCGCGTTGCAAAATAAATTTACACATACATGTTATTAAATCATTGCACACACACTGCTCTTGTGAGTCAATGAGCATCTGCGTAGGCAGGCGCTAAAATAGAACTTGGTTCTATTTGTGATGCTTGACACACTGCAAGTCCCGCCTCTCCCATCACCTCATTGGTTTTTAGGAGCAAATACCTACATGGGTGATTGAAAGATGACCTGAGGTCCACACTCCAGTCCAGTTGGTGGTGGTAATGCACCTTAAAGTTGGTTGCCAACTGGCATATAAAGTCCAAAGAAGAAGAAGCCTGAAGGAGGAGAGATTACTAGAAATTAACTCTGTTTCCCCGTTTATCTGTGGATTAATTGTCGGAGTAGAGGACCTTGTGCATTTCAGGTAAAATAACAACCCAATGTTTATATCCCAGGAAAAATTTGCTAGCAACAGCAAGCTAGCTAGCTAAATTGCCATAAATGTTTAATGCTTTTTGACCTGTCCCCAAATTAAAATAGTTGGTTCAGAGTTGGTTTTGATATTTCAACCTGTGTGTCCTGATCGTGTCTGGTGTGGGTGGACAAAATCAACATGTCTGGTCAGAATGTTAAGTGTCTAATTACCACTTAATTATGTGTCACAAGTACTGTAGGAAATGACACACAAACTCCATTTCAGCATTCAAATAAAGCGATTATGAACCTAGTGTATCTATAGCCACTCAGTGGTGTAAAGTACTTAAGTAAAAATACTTTAAAGTACTACTTAAGTTGTTTTTGGGGGTATCTGTACTTTACTATTTATTTTGACTACTTTTACTTTTACTTCATCACTACATTCCTAAAGAAAATAATGTACTTTTTACTCCATACATTTTCCCTGACACCCAAAAGTACTCGTTACATTTTGAAAGCTTAGCAGGACAGGAAAATAGTCTAATTCACACACTTATCAAGAGAACATCCCTGGTCATCCCTACTGCCTTTGACCTGGTGAACTCATGAAACACATGCTTCATTAGTAAATTATGTCTGAGCGTTAGCGCATGGCCCTGGCTATCCGTACATTTAAAAAAACAAGAAAATGGTGCCACCTTGTTTGCTTTATAAAAGGAATTTGAAAAGATTAAACTTTTACTTTTGATACTTAAGTATATTTTAGCAATTACATTTACTTTTGATGCTTAAGTGTATTTAAAACGAAATACTGTTAAAGTTTTACTCAAGTCGGATTTTACTGGGCGACTTTTACTCAAGTCATTTTCTATTAAGGTATCTTTACTTTTATTCAATAATGACAATTGGGTACTTTTTCCACCACTGGCCACTCTACAGATGGCATCTTTAAAAGTCAGGGGCATTTAAAGTGAACCTTGTACCAGAAGATGTTGGCCTATAGTGCCATGTGATCGAACAGTTCCTGACAGAAAGCGGTCTAGCTGGGGATGTATGGATAAATGGAGTGCTTCACCTATGAACAGGCTGTTACCAGTATTATCTCTCGTGGTCAGGAGGATAAAGACAAATGATCTGTAGACCTGTAGCTTTACACACAGTTTAGAATCATGAATCTAATGCCCAGGAACGTCAAGGTCTGCTGGGTCTACTCTCCTACAGTGCAGTGCTTAAATCAATGAACATAGGAAGGAACAACTGTAGTCATATATTTCACTGTAACAGATCTCTCTGGATCTCTAGAAGGAACTGTGCGCTACTGTCTTGTACGATATCTTGTCATGGGAAAATAGCTCTCTGAAATTAGCTATCTATTACTCTGATAAAGGCATGTTAGCGGATGCTATTAGCTTTATACAGTTAACTGACCGACTCTCTGTACCCCTGCTTGCATTGCGTCTTTGAAATCTATGTCACATCAATAGAGTTAATGATTTACAGAGCCGTTAATGGAGGCTGAAGCAGTGCTTACTGTGCCAGTGGCTGATTGGATGCAAATTGGATTTGAACAGCCTACTGTAACAAGCCGCCTTGTTTCCCGAACCACTTGTATCTCGTGTCCTTTGTGGAACGTTCGCAGGCCAGGTTATGTTCAGCTACCTGGCGAGAGCTGATATGTGAGGTCTGATTGCAGAAGCTGTGGCACACGAGCTGCTAATAACTTGATGTTCATGTCCTTCTGTCCACCGAGGAGAGACCGTGTTATAACATGCATGTTACTGCCACTTTTGGCTTCATGGATGGTGAGAGTGACTGGATGGAGGTACGAATGTGATAGTGGAACTTGATGAGAGCCCATCCACTGAATCCTTTGTAAGCCGCTGGGCTTTACCTGGGATTTAGGGCCAGTGTTCGTTCTCAAAGCCATTCTCACTGCAAACCCTAACCTGGATTTAGCTGGTTTCACCCTATTTTATTCAGTGTAGCTGGCAAAACGGATCAACTACCCAAGGTTATTTTCACCCACTCTCTCTCACTCAGCCCTTGTTTGGTTTCTCCCCCCCCTGCGTCTCCACAGCTGTGTGTGCCTGATGCTATTCAGAGCCAAGCTCAGTGATTGTTTTTATCAGACATGCTTGGTAACTGTCCAGGGAGGTGGAGAAACACAGTGACACATCATTTACCACACGCCGCTAGTCTTTTAGCAGTGCCATGAATATTAATATCACTATGGCAATGGTTCTGGAGATTACACTTGTGCCATTAGGTCACTTGTTTTCATGGATAGCTGAAGCTGTAGGCAGGGGGGACGCTGAGCAGGGAATGCTCACAGTTCACACTCGTTGGCTAAGTGAGATTAGTTGTGCTTGCATTGAACAATACCCCAAAAGCCATCGGGGGAGGGGAGCATGTATTCAATTGCTCCTTTCCAAGATCTCACCGACTTCTGTGGCTTAGATGACCTGTAACTGATTCTTGTTCATGTCCATTGCTTGCCTCCACTGTGCTTGGTAGTATGCATATCAACACCACTGACAACCCACTCACAGGCCACTGGCATGGTTAGTCCAGGGGCATTTAGCTCAGACTGCCAAACGCCACAGCCTGACAATGGGTAGCAGCTGGCCGCCAATATTCTAGTCTCACAGGCCTGCCTCATAGGATATGACCTCAATACACAACCATGCCCAGAAGCATCATGAGCTTTGGCTTTTCTTCAATTCCCTTTTTCTTTATGATGGGTTTTTATTTATGTACTAGAGGTTTTGGAAGGATTTCCTTGCCGCCTTATCATATTGACTCAGTGTAAGCATTATCATCATTCATACCGAGGTGGCTCTCCTTCTGTGCTGTACATATTAAGCCTCCTTTGTGTTTGCTCTTTCGTAGGTGGCTCTGAGGAAGAGCACAAAGAGCCTGAGGTCGCAGGGGGGCAAGGAGAAGTGGGAGAGCCAGGTGCTGAAGAAACGGAAGACTGAACAGACTGCTGAGGGGGATGTGATTCCTGTGATTGGATTCACTGACAATCGAGCTGACTTTGAACATGAGCAGGATGGAGAGAAGGAGCAAGGGAAGGTGAAAAACAGATCAAAGAAGAGCAAGCAGGTAGTCTATGGATCAATTAACCTTCATTCTATTTTAATGACTATGCTCTCCTACAAACTAAAACCTGTCTACCTCATATTGTGTGTGGGCATTTTGCCCAGAGAAGTAAAAGAGGTCTTACAGTTTGTTTTCATTTTGGTTGTTTTGGTTGTTAACCTAGCTAAGCAGCTATATGTTTATTTGGAGTTCTTCCTTAGCTGTTTCAAGTCATCCACTTCAAATCCCACAGTTTTCTTTTTCTAATGGTGATACGGCTTTTGTCCTGTAAAAAAATTAAATAAATGGCTCCACCGTGAGGTGTTTAATTTTCGGCACCAGCCAGTCAATGAACTGTGTTATCAGGTTAATTTCCGAATCTTCCCATCCTGGTCTAGTAATTGCTTCACACAAGCGTGTCTGCTTTGCAGGAAGTTAGGAGAGTGCCACACAGGAAACAAGGGCCAATAAAGAGACGAGATAAGGTGCTTTGTGAAGAGCTTCCTCCTCAGCGCAGGATTTGTCTGTGTTTGTAGCAGAGAGCACACCAGGCACTCACAAACTTATGCCCACTTCCATATCAGTCCCTGGCCTAGCCAATTCCCGCGTCCCAATCTGTATGTGTCGACCAGATACTGCTTGTTTGATGACCCCTTGTGGATCTCTCTTGTTCTGAACAGTATGCAAAACAGTATGTTGGGTGGTAGCCTCGTATGCAAAACAGGACAGAGCTATTATCAGGTTTGTTTCAGTATGTTTTTGTATTTTGTTCCTTGAATTTACTGTTTATCTTAGCACACTGTAGGTAAATGGGATCTACTCTACAAAAGGGATGAAACCTACTCACACTTGATCAATCGAGCAGTTTAATTGTGTCACTGAAGCAACATCCGGAGTGCTGTAGGAAGTAGAAGGACCTCAGATAACATCCTTTCTCAGATAACATGTACTTTGCTAAAGCGCATTGACACAGGACATTCACCATGTCAAATCAAGTCATGAGACTAGCTGGAAGATGGCATGTTCACTGCCACTGTAAAATCCCACCTGGACTATTTAAATAAGTCATTTTTACACAAACATTTACATTTTAGTCATTTAGCAGATGCTCTTATCCAGAGTGAAGGCATACATTTCATACATTTGTTTTTTTTCCCGTACTGGTCCCCCGTGGGAATCAAACCCACAACCCTGGCGTTGCAAACACCATGCTCTACCAACTGAGCCACACGGGACCTAGACATACAGTGTTCTGGGCCTGCCTGTCAAAGCAGTGAAGTGTAGCAGCCAAAGGAATGCTGCAGGATGGGCTGAACATTATGGAACGGTAGCTTTAAACCATGAAACCCCAGATCTACACCACATTATTGTGCTGTTCCTGTTTAATCACTTCATGCTGAGTTTTCAGTCAATATGATTTCTCTGTTTTGTCCTGAAACAACTTGTGATCTCCTGAATCAATATCTGTATAAAATCTGCATTATGCTGCATGGATCATTCAAGGTCTCCATTCCAACCCAATGTTGGTGTGTGTGTGTGCCCATTTATGCATGCGCTGCATTTATCTTGCCTTTAAAGAAAAGCCAGCTCTGGCTCGGAGTTGGGCCAGGGCCAGGGCTAGGGCTAATTGCCCATCACGGTCAGTGAATGAGTCTGGACATGAACTCTGCTTATTTTAAATCGGGTTAACTGTGTCATTGAAATGGATGTCCTCACTGATGTGTAATCACTCATTCCTGTAATACACCAGTGCCCTCTGGTGGGCCAGATTCTCATCTGGGCGGAGGGGCTGTGGGCTGGTAAATTCACTGTCTTCCAACTCAATGTTATGTAGATAACCCTGGACTCAAAGACATGATGAAAATTAGTTAAATTGGAAGCCTTTGAGTGTGTGATTGATCTGTCCTCTGGGTCTGTCCTGTCCCTCAGGTGAAGGGGCTTCTGGGAAGGCAAGGCGGAGCCGAGGTCACCAGAACACAGGGCACGCCTCAGAGAAGCAACTCTAAAGAACACCACAGTGGGGTATGAACAGTATTGTCTGGATAAAGGGATTTTTTTTGTGTGCCAACAACAACCTATTGACTGATTTACAGAAGGCATTTATCAGAATCTGTTATAAGCCCTTGCTCATGAACATTATAATTTCTTTCCACAGAGCTCATTCTCTGGTCGGGGCTATTCGGTGAGTGACTTCAATCCTTTCTGAGAGAATGAATGTCCCCTATGTTACCTATGGTACTGCTCAGAGTATGAGGATAAAACCGGGTCAGTGATTAGCTCGTGCATACTGAGAAGAACAGTCTGGAACAAAATGTCCTCATTTGCTGGAACAAAATGTCCTCAGAAGCTAACAGGCTGATATTTAGTAATGTAGCTCAACAGGTGTCATGTCAACACGGATTAGTGATTTGTATATCTGAGTGACACGTTGCCAGTGACCAGGACTTGAGGGAGGGACTGACACATGATTTATCAGTGGTTTTCAGTAGAAATTGACCGTCTGACATAGTAGCTCACAGTTGTGTTGCTGCGTCGCCTGGCGTGATGATTCCTTTAGAGCGAACTGTTCAGTACACACAGCAGTTAAACACACGTTGCTGACTTGGAACGCAGTAACAGACCTAATGCATAATAATGTCCCCTTTCTCCCGCTCGGTTTCATTCTCTCGCACACACACACTCTCTCTCTCTCTGACTTGATATGTAAACAGACTCTTCTAGGAATAAACACATTTCTACTAATCTAACCATAATATGGATCTCCATGTTTTTTATTGGCATTATTTATAGATGCATTTAAAAAGTGTCATTTTGAGTGTTGATGGATGAAACTGTTCTCGTGAATTAATGCAGCGTTTCGCATCCTTTCTCCCGCAGTGTGACAGTGAGAGTGACATCGATGACAAGGTCAGATCAACATTCTCACTTCTCAGAACTATTAACTTATCAGTCCTCTACATGTTCTGTTATGTATTCGTGTATTTCCATCTGGGCTGTCAGCTGGCCAGGCTGTATTGTACTGAGAGGGGGGGGTCCTCCAAATGGCAGACAGGGTTGTGATGGGGTCAGATGTTTTGGCTGACCTTTTTATTTAATAGGTCAGGGCAGCGTAAACAGTGTGTGGGGTGTCTTTGGTCTCAGTGGTGGTCCTCCTCCATCCTGAGCAGACTATTTTTGGGACGTAGTTGACGTCAAGGAGGGTAAATGGCCACAAACTCTAACTTGTGTTTTGGTACTGGTTTGTGAGTGTGACGTTCAGTCTGTGTGTCTTACGGACATTATAGACATTGAACTCTGTTTTAAATGTCTACATGTTAATAATGCCAGCTCTGTTTGATTGCATTATTGGATTTTGATCTAAGGAATGCGCTGAAGCTAACTTGATTACACTGTGAATATCATTAGGGCTACTTACGAAAGTAAGGACGTTCTGA
The DNA here is from genome assembly GCF_901001165.1 of Salmo trutta. Taxonomy (NCBI): domain Eukaryota; kingdom Metazoa; phylum Chordata; class Actinopteri; order Salmoniformes; family Salmonidae; genus Salmo; species Salmo trutta. The sequence goes on from NC_042979.1 coordinate 13,625,696, forward strand.
TTATCATAACAAGTCTCTGTTATTTCCTCCATATGATCTATTTATTTGTGTCAGCAACCTCCTATTAAATATGGAGGCTCCAAAACTGAAATTGAACTCATGACAGAGGTCATATGAACCAGATTACGGTAATGTAGCATTTTGCAAGGTTGTTAATCAACTGCTGGATTCCAGGAATATCTGGAAATAAGGTACTTACATTTGCAACACGAAAGGAACCTCATGATGGTTTACCACAGCTGAATTTCCGCTGAGTTCAACAATTTGATTTAGCAATTGAATCTGGTCAGTTTGATGTCTATTTGATGTCATTAGTGTATAATCATGCGCTTTCCCAGCATCCGTATGATTGACACTTTACAAAGGACAGAATGCTTAAAGATGAGGAATACACAGGAGCACATCAAATATAATATCACTACATAGTTTATTTAAGTGTGTGTGTGTGCGTGTGTGTGTCTGCTGCCTGGTATGACAATCTGGCCAATATTCAGCAATGTAATTAGAAACATACTGTTTTAAATGTAATTTATGGATTAGAATAAGATACTTAGCTACTAAGTTAATTTGTGTCATCCACTTTCTAATTTGTTTTTCACAAGGTAAATGTCATGGGCATTTACGTCGTGCTCTTACATGAAAGAAATGACTGATTACATTAATTGCCTCTTAATGTTTAATCTATGTTCTGATGCTTTTTATTATACTGTCAAAAGATGCATTCATTGAGCTGTCACATACTACATCAAGTTAGAATGGTTTCGATTTAATCTCATTCAGTTTCATTTAGAAACCTTTCCCTCTCATGTCATTGGACTGGGTTCACCAAGAGTTATGTCTCACCTTTTGTTCCTCTGATCTCATTTTCATTCATTTTCCATTTCTATTTTAGTCATTTTTGCAGACGCTCTTATCCAGAGCAATTTACAGTAGTAGTGAGTGGATACATTTCATACTGGTCCCCCATGGGAATCGAATCCACAACCCTGGCGTTGAAAGTGCCAAGCTCTACCAACTGAGCCCCACGGGATCATACATTCATTGGGAACTTGAACACACCCCCCTGAGTGTGGAGCTGACGTCGAGTCTGGGAGTGGAGCAAGAGCCAGCATACCGGATGGTCCTGTTGATCGAGTGCTGTTAAAGATTACCATGGAAAAGCAATCACTTTTGGCGACAGTTCCAGACTCAAAATCCTAACATTTTTATTTTCTCCTTTTTACTCAGGTTTCAGGGATTGAGTCTGAAAAGCTCTTCACACTAAGGACAACTAATGGTAAGAATATTTTCACTCTCAATTTTTTTTTGCACTTGACTCTCTGTCCTTGCTTAGCTGTTGCTAAACAGAATAGATATATTTGTCTCAGTGACATGCTCTTATATGCTTTTTCGGACATTCCATTTCTGTTCACTTGAATAAGGGCAACATCCTTATTCAAACCACACAATTATCAAGAATTACCTAATTGTTGTCAAGGTGTTGTGGCCATTGTAGTTTAAGGATACCCACACACTCTTAATTGCACAACGTGGTTTGACACTGAATGTCACTCTACTCTGTGGAAAGTCTCTGAGCTAGAGGGGTTTTATGTTGAATAAAACAGAATAAAGTCTCTGAGCTAGAGGGGTTTTATGTTGAATAAAACAGAATAAAGTCTCTGAGCTAGAGGGGTTTTATGTTGAATAAAACAGAATAAAGTCTCTGAGCTAGAGGGGTTTTATGTTGAATAAAACAGAATAAAGTCTCTGAGCTAGAGGGGTTTTATGTTGAATAAAACAGAATAAAGTCTCTGAGCTAGAGGGGTTTTATGTTGAATAAAACAGAATAAAGTCTCTGAGCTAGAGGGGTTTTATGTTGAATAAAACAGAATAAAGTCTCTGAGCTAGAGGGGTTTTATGTTGAATAAAACAGAATAAAGTCTCTGAGCTAGAGGGGTTTTATGTTGAATAAAACAGAATAAAGTCTCTGAGCTAGAGGGGTTTTATGTTGAATAAAACAGAATAAAGTCTCTGAGCTAGAGGGGTTTTATGTTGAATAAAACAGAATAAAGTCTCTGAGCTAGAGGGGTTTTATGTTGAATAAAACAGAATAAAGTCTCTGAGCTAGAGGGGTTTTATGTTGAATAAAACAGAATAAAGTCTCTGAGCTAGAGGGGTTTTATGTTGAATAAAACAGAATAAAGTCTCTGAGCTAGAGGGGTTTTATGTTGAATAAAACAGAATAAAGTCTCTGAGCTAGAGGGGTTTTATGTTGAATAAAACAGAATAAAGTCTCTGAGCTAGAGGGGTTTTATGTTGAATAAAACAGAATAAAGTCTCTGAGCTAGAGGGGTTTTATGTTGAATAAAACAGAATAATGTCTCTGAGCTAGAGGGGTTTTATGTTGAATAAAACAGAATAAAGTCTCTGAGCTAGAGGGGTTTTATGTTGAATAAAACAGAATAAAGTCTCTGAGCTAGAGGGGTTTTATGTTGAATAAAACAGAATAAAGTCTCTGAGCTAGAGGGGTTTTATGTTGAATAAAACAGAATAAAGTCTCTGAGCTAGAGGGGTTTTATGTTGAATAAAACAGAATAAAGTCTCTGAGCTAGAGGGGTTTTATGTTGAATAAAACAGAATAAAGTCTCTGAGCTAGAGGGGTTTTATGTTGAATAAAACAGAATAAAGTCTCTGAGCTAGAGGGGTTTTATGTTGAATAAAACAGAATAAAGTCTCTGAGCTAGAGGGGTTTTATGTTGAATAAAACAGAATAAAGTCTCTGAGCTAGAGGGGTTTTATGTTGAATAAAACAGAATAAAGTCTCTGAGCTAGAGGGGTTTTATGTTGAATAAAACAGAATAAAGTCTCTGAGCTAGAGGGGTTTTATGTTGAATAAAACAGAATAATGTCTCTGAGCTAGAGGGGTTTTATGTTGAATAAAACAGAATAAAGTCTCTGAGCTAGAGGGGTTTTATGTTGAATAAAACAGAATAATGTCTCTGAGCTAGAGGGGTTTTATGTTGAATAAAACAGAATAAAGTCTCTGAGCTAGAGGGGTTTTATGTTGAATAAAACAGAATAAAGTCTCTGAGCTAGAGGGGTTTTATGTTGAATAAAACAGAATAAAGTCTCTGAGCTAGAGGGGTTTTATGTTGAATAAAACAGAATAATGTCTCTGAGCTAGAGGGGTTTTATGTTGAATAAAACAGAATAAAGTCTCTGAGCTAGAGGGGTTTTATGTTGAATAAAACAGAATAAAGTCTCTGAGCTAGAGGGGTTTTATGTTGAATAAAACAGAATAATGTCTCTGAGCTAGAGGGGTTTTATGTTGAATAAAACAGAATAAAGTCTCTGAGCTAGAGGGGTTTTATGTTGAATAAAACAGAATAAAGTCTCTGAGCTAGAGGGGTTTTATGTTGAATAAAACAGAATAAAGTCTCTGAGCTAGAGGGGTTTTATGTTGAATAAAACAGAATAAAGTCTCTGAGCTAGAGGGGTTTTATGTTGAATAAAACAGAATAAAGTCTCTGAGCTAGAGGGGTTTTATGTTGAATAAAACAGAATAATGTCTCTGAGCTAGAGGGGTTTTATGTTGAATAAAACAGAATAAAGTCTCTGAGCTAGAGGGGTTTTATGTTGAATAAAACAGAATAAAGTCTCTGAGCTAGAGGGGTTTTATGTTGAATAAAACAGAATAATGATGCAAGTGTTTTGACAGAGATGTGTGTGCATTTGAATGTGTTGAGTTGTGTGAAATAGTTGATAAATGCTTTCTAAACAATCTTTTAGCTATGAATTGGATTGAACCTGCACTTTCAGTGGCTTTAGCTGCTTCATTGGGGCTAGGAAGACGTGATGTTTGGAGTCACACGTCATTCTCAATGAGACTACTGGCTCAAGCAAGTTTGTAATCTACTGCAATATTCCCTATTATCATCCTTAGCATCTCTTAGCAAGTCCATATTGTGATCTAACTATAGCTGCAATTCAACAATTAAGTGCGATTTTCACCCAAGGGAATGCCTCTCAAAGCAACAACACTGAATGGTATTTCTCCCATTCAGTATTCTTTACCCGACTGAGTTGTTGTTGCCTTATATGGGCAGCTTGATTGATTGTGTTCTCTTCACAACCCACGATTTCTCAAACTCAAAGCTCATTAGAACTAACATGGTCACATTTGGCCTCATTTGGCCTGAAAGAGCCAAGCGGAGACGCGCATCCAGGGCCAGGCAGCATAAAGCATGCTCTAATCCCACTGGCTGGCTGGCGGTGAGAACCTTTTAGAGCTGAGCCAGGGGTTTAATATGCCTTGTGAAAGCGATTAGAAGGTCTCTATTTAACTCTCCCTACCTCCAAGCTGCTTGTGGTGGGCTTTGGAGAGGGCATTTGTTGTTTGCTTTCGAGGTCTCTCATTGAGTCTTCCAATGACTTCAGCCTATTGAACGTTATGATTACAAAGAGTGCTAAACACACCACTAGTCTCTCCCCAGGGCCCTCGGGTTTTGTCAGAGCTCAAAGACTGCAGGGAGTAGAGACTAGTGTTGTTTGGTGCTGGGAAAATAGGCTTTGTTGAATTGAATGATAATTTTCTTACACTGTCTGGCAGTGAATGGAAAATATAATGGTGCAACTAACAAATTGTGAGCACTTTGTAATATGAACATGCTCATTTGCCCAAGACATGAACCCACTGGCTGTTATGAAGCTGCTCATTAGTTGCCTCATTGTTGTTTCTAGATGTAGGCCTAGTATTCAGTCTTGGGGGCCACAGGACTAGGGCTTTTGTCACCAGACAACAGAGATTAGGAGCTATTCACCACTATGAATGAAGGTTGTTTTAGCTAAGCATGAACACATACACCACATGACCAAAAGTATGTGGACACCTGCTCGTCGAACATCTCATTCCAAAATCATGGGCATTAATATGGAGTTGGTCCCCTCTTGGCTACTATAACAGCCTTCTGGGAAGGTGTTTCACTAGATGTTGGAAAATTGCTGCAGGGACTTGCCTCCATTCAGCCACAAGAGCATTAGTGAGCACGGGGCATTGTCATGCTGAAACAGGAAAGGGTCTTCCCCAAACTGTTGCCACAAAGTTGGAAGCACAGAATCATCTGGAATGCCTTTGTATGCTGTAGCGTTAAGATTTCCCATTACTGGAACTAAGGGACTTAGCCCAAACCATGAAAAATCGAATGTTATTTGTCACATGCACCAAATACAACAGGTGTAGACCTTAGAGTGAAATGCTTACTTACAAGCCCTAACAAACAATGCAGTTAAAAAATATATATATATATAAAAATAAGAATAAGAAATAAAAGTAACAAATAATTGAAGAGCAGCAGTAAAATAACAATAGCGAGACTATATACAGGGGGTATCGGTACAGAGTCAATGTGCGGAGGCACCGGTTAGTCAAGGTAATATGTACATGTAGGTAGAGTTATTAAAGTGACTATGCATACATAATAACAGAGTAGCAGCAGTGTAAAAGAGGGGGGGGGGCAGGCAATGCAATAGTCTGGGTAGCCATTTGATTAGATGTTCAGGAGTGTTATGGCTTTGGGGTAGAAGCTGTTAAGAAGCCTCTTGGACCTAGACTTGGGGCTCCGGTACCACTTGCCATGCGGTAGCAGAGAGAACAGTCTATGACTAGGGTGGCTGGAGTCTTTGACAATTTTTCGGGCCTTCTTCTGACACCGCCTGGTATAGAGGTCGTGGATGGCAGGAAGCTTGGCCCCAGTGATTTACTGGGCCGTACGCACTACCATCTGTAGTGCCCTGTGGTCGAAGGCCGATCAGTTGCCATACCAGGCAGTGATGCAACCAGTCAGGATGCTCTCGATGGTGCAGCTGTTGAACCTTTTGAGGACCCATGCCAAATCTTTTCAGTCTCCTGAGGGGGAATAGGTTTTGTCGTGCCCTCTTCACGACTGTCTTGGACCATGTTAGTTTGTTGGTAATGTGGACACCAAAGAACTTGAAGCTCTCAACCTAGTCCACTACAGCCCCGTCGATGAGAATGGGGGCGTGCTTGGTCCTCCTTTTCCTGTAGTCCACAATCATCTCCTTTGTCTTGATCACGTTGAGGGAGAAGTTGTCGTGGCATCACATGGCCAGGTCTCTGACCTCCTCCCGATAGGCTGTCTCGTCGTTGTTGGTGATCAGGCCTAACGCTGTTGTGTCATCGGCAAACTTAATGATGGCCTGGCCGTGCAGTCATGAGTGAACAGGGAGTACAGGAGGGGACCCTTACCACCCAGGGGCAGTCCGTCATGAAGTCCAGGATCCAGTTTCAGAGGGAAGTGTTTAGTACCAGGGTCTTTAGCTTAGCGATGACCTTTGAGGGCAGTATGGTGTTGAACGCTGAGCTGTAGTCAATGAATAGCATTCTCACATAGGTGTTCCCTTTGTCCAGGTGACAAAGGGCAGTGTGAAGTGCAATAGAGATTGCATCATCTGTGGATCTGTTAGGGCGGTATGCAAATTGTAGTGGGTCTAGGGTTTCTGGGATAATGGTGTTGATGTGAGCCATGACCAGCCTTTCAAAGCACTTCATGGCTACAGACGTGAGTGCTATGGGTCGGTAGTCATTTAGGCAGGTTACCTTAGTGTTCTTGGGCACAGGCACTATGGTGGTCTGCTCGAAACATGTTGGTTTTACAGACTTGGACAGGGAGAGGTTGAAAATGTCAGTTTAGACACTTGCCAGTTGGTCAGCGCATGCTCGGAGTACACATCCTGGTAATCCATCTGGCCCTGCGGCCTTGTGAATGTTGACCTGTTTAAAGCTCTTACTCAAATCGGCAGCGGAGAGTGTGATCACACAGTCGTCCGGAACAGCTGATGCTCTCATGCATGTTTCAGTGTTACTTGCCTCGAAGCGAGCATAGAAGTAATTTAGCTCGTCTGGTAGGCTCATGTCACTGGGCAGATCTTGTCTGTGCTTCCCTTTGTAGTCTGTAATAGTTTGCAAGCCCTGCCACATCTGACGAGCGTCAGAGCTGGTGTAGTACGATTTGATTTTAGTACTGTATTAACGTTGTGCCTGTTTGATGGTTCGTCGGAGGGCATAGCGGGATTTCTTATAAGCTTCCGGGTTAGAGTCCCGCTCCTTGAAAGCGGCAGCGCTAGCCTTTAGCTCAGTGCGGATGTTGCCTGTAATCCATGGCTTCTGGTTGGGGGTATGTACTTACAGTCACTGTGGGGACGATGTCATCGATGCACTTATTGATGAAGCCAGTGACTAATGTAGTGTACTCCTCAATGCCATCGGAAGAATCCCGGAACATATTCCAGTCTGTGCTAGCAAAACAGTCCTGTAGCTTAGCATCTGCTTCATCTGACCACTTTTTTATTGACTGAGTCACCGGTGCTTCCTGCTATAATTTTTGCTTGTAAGCTGGAATCAGGAGAGTAGAATTATGGTCAGGGAGAGCTTTGTACGTGTCTCTGTGTGTGGAGCAAAGGTGGTCTAGAGTTTTTTTTTCCCTCTGGTTGCACATTTAACATGCTGGCGGAACTTTGGTAAAAAGGATTTAAGTTTCCCTGCGATAAAGTCCCCGGCCACTAGGAGCGCCGCCTCTGGATGAGTGTTTTCATGTTTGCTTATAGCGGTATACAGCTCATTGAGTGTGGTCTTAGTGGCAGCATCGGTCTGTGGTGGTATGTAGACAGCTATGAAAAATACAGATGAAAACTCTCTCGGTAGATAGTGTGGTGTCGCTATCTACAGACCCAGATCATTATTCCTCCTCCACCAAACTTTACAGTTGGCACTATGCATTGGGGCAGGTAGCGTTCTCCTGGCATCTGCCAAACCCAGATTCGTCCGTCGGACTGCCAGATGGTGAAGTGTCACTCATCACTCCTGAGAACATGTTTCCACTGCTCCAGAGTCCAATGATGGCAAACTTCACACCACTCCAGCCGACAGTTGGCATTGCGCATGGTGATCTTAGGCTTGTGTGCGGCTGCTCGGCCATGAAAACCCATTTCATGAAGCTGCCGATGAACAGTTATTGTGATGACAATGCTTCAAGAGGTAGTTTGGAACTCGGTAGTGAGTGTTGCAACCGAGGACAGATGATTTTTACGCACTTCAGCATTTGGCGGTCCTGTTCTGTGAGCTTGTGTGACCTACCACTTTGTGACTGAGCCGTTGTTGCTTCTAGACGTTTCCACTTAACAGTTGACTGGGGCAGCTCTAGCAGGGTAGAAATTTGACAAACTGACTTGTTGGAAAGGTGGGTTCCTATGACGGTGCCACGTTGAAAGTCACTGAGCTTTTCAGTAAGGCCCTTCTACTGCCAATGTTTGTCTTTGGAGATCGTGTGCTGTGTGCTAGATTTGATACACCTGTCAGCAACAGGTGTGGCTGAAATAGCCAAATCCACTAAGCTGAAGGGGTGTCCACATACTTTTGTATATTTATAGTGTATAATAAGTTTCAGTATTTATTTGAAGTGGGAAAGAATATTAAAGATGCACTCTGCAGAAATCAGTCTGCCATTTCCTGGTTTCTAACATTTTTATAGTTTGCCTAATTTCAGTTTATGTGACAAAACAAACAAGCAAGTATATAACCAAAAATATTGTATTTTCAGCTGTTTGAAGAAAAAAAAAACTACAACTACTACCAGGGTACAAAATCGAATGTAAAAGACACAAAAAATGAAACTTAAGAACGGGAGGCATAGAAATAGCGCACATAGACTTTTTTTCAATGAGAATGACAGATCTATAACAACATTTCTATGTGAATTTGGTCAGTTCACCACAAAAAGTTTCATATTGCAGCTTCAAATCAGTTCTGTCAAACTGTGGTTGGTAACCCATGTTCTCTGGTTGCTCATAGACATAGGCGTTGATAAGAGGGACGAGACGAAGGTGTGCAGCTCTGCCACAGTGTCAGGTCTACAACGCAGCCAGGAGCAGAGCAGCGACACACCCCTCGATCTGTCTGCTGCCAGTCCTGCCCCTGGCTCTCAGCCTGCAGGCAGCCCTTCCCCTGCAGCCCCTCTCACCAGCACCCGCACCACCAGCCCACTTCCTGCTGTGTGTGTGAAGCAGGAGAGGACGTCCCCTCACAACACGACCACCCCAACTCTGCCAGGGTCAGGCCTATCCCAGGTCAAGAGAGAACCATTGTCACATCACCAGGGCCATCCCCTGTACATTGGTCTCCACAACAGGTAGGACATGGCATTGACTGTACTTGTTCAAACCATTTCATAATACTGATATCCTAGATGAGGTGATATTTATTTACAACCTTGCCTTTCTCCTCCCTACAGCAGCAGCATAGAGGGTTCCCGCAAGCGAACCCTCCCGCCATCCCCCCACCTCGGGCACCATTCTTCTCCCTTGCCGGCCCTCCCCCTGTCCGTCTCGGAGTTGCCCGCACCCCACTTCTTCCTGCCAGTTCACGGGCATCGCCGCCCGGCCATGTTCACAAGCCCTCTGGGATTACCAACCAATGGCATCGTAGGACACTCCACTGAAGCAGGCTACTCAGGTAAGAGGCTTGAACAGTAAAGGAGATGGATATTGAAGGAGCCGTATAGGAGATAGATTGGTGTTTAGTGTACAACAGGTGTAGGTGGTGATACGGGTTGTGGGTGAGAAAGAGCAGTTTTTGTCATAGTGTATGACCTTTAACCTCTCACCCACAACAGAGCACGACCTGCTTCGCCAAGAACTGAACAACCGTTTCCTGGCGCAGACTGCAGAGAGGGGGACTGGCTCGGGGCCACCTCTGCTGAGGACAGAGTTCCACCAGCACACACACCAGCACCAACATCAACACCAGCACCAGCTCACCTTCTTATCCTACCCCAATGGTTTGCCTCCTCCACCAGGCATCCTCTCTACAACCCCAAATATGGGTCGCACAGCTGACCTAAATGTAAGTCCAGTACATGGCCACCACAAACTGCTTCATGTGAGGTTAAAGGGTAACTCTCAACCCCAATTTCAGCTTTTGCCCAACCCCTTCAAATAAAAAAATATGCATTCAGGTGAGAAGTTGTGGGTGGGGGGAATTGCTCATAATTATTCATTTTGGGGGTGGGTAAACATACTTGTACCTGATCCCAACACTTTTTCACTAAAGCATACTTACCAGAAGTCCACTGGCACGCTCTGATAATAAAATGATGTGCATCATGAGCAAATACGACTCTGGACAGTTAGCTCACAGTGGTAAGACACCAAGTTCCTGACATCTATTGCCACTATCCGTGTAAATTCTAATCCCCCGTGGGGCGCAAAAAAAAATCGTTGAAATGTAGACTGACATTTATTACGTTATTGTGTTGGGAAGAAAAGTGCAATCATCACCTTGAAATTGAAGATTAGGTGCTCAATTCAATCCAACCTGCATTGCAGTGTTTACGCAGTAGCTCTTTTTCCAATGGTCAAATGAACTCAGATTGGTCTTGGGTACTGTATAAAAACCTACAACTACTTCCAGGGTGACCCCTCTCACAGGTATGCTTTCACTTTTCAGAATTAGAAGTGTGTGGGCACGGAATGAAAATAGTAAATAAAATATTTGATTCATGTGGGATAAGAAATAGGAGTAATTGAACTATGAGTCTACTGTCTTACTGGACTGCGCCACCAATCATTCATAGCAGCTGGGGAAAAACTCAACGAGTTGACATGACCACCATTGTCATCTATTTCTTGTTATGATGGATGTAGCTACGAATATAAACATATAATCCTCATAGCCTACTTGTGTTTTTTCCTTCGTAAAAGGAATGGAACTGTAAGCACAAAACTTTGAATTTGGTCATATGCGGAAAAGTGCCTTACTGCATTTTGAATTTTGTATAACGTCAGTAGTCCTAGTCAAGGAAGCATCTTGCTTTTACAGTGAACCTTGAGCTGGTACCACTCAGCACATCTAGAAGGGAGTGTATTTCATACCGAACCCCTTCCTTGAGATGACGTAGAGGAACCTTCTCAAGGTGCTTCTACATCACCATTTGAATGGCAGAGTTGAACCTCTAGGGGAAAAAATAGCTAGATTTACTACTAAAAGATATAACTTTTGCAACGAACTGTCAAAATGAAGACCAGAATTGACGTGTTTCACTATAACTAAGCCTAAAACATCTGGTATGGTTTTTCACAATGTTTTACTCTTTAATGTTATCAAAACCCACATTCATTGTGTGGAACATTTTAGGTCACCCAGAAACGAGAGAGAGAGATAACGCTGTGCTTTGTTTTTGCTGTTTTCCGAACTCAATCTCCTTAATAGCGTAGCCTCAGGCTCAGCAGCCGCCTCCTTTACTCTGGGGGAAACCTTGTGTTAGATTCACATCTCAAATATCAAACTCTTTATTACAGTATCTCAACATAACAGAAATATCAGATACAGTCCCTGAGAGACACATTTTAGCTTTCAGCCGTTTTCAACTTTTTCCCACCCACCAGGGAACATTTTGAAATATTTCATCATACTGGAAAAAAATGTATGAGCCCTGAAATGGCTGGCTGTTCCACTGACAGCTCAGTAAAGCCAATGGAAATGGATCTCATGGCTGTTTTGACACACTCAAAGCCCTGCTGTCAGGATAAAGGACTGTGCCGCAGCAGAAAGAATGAGGTCATTAGAGTGCTTTTGATCATGGGTAATTGCTCATGGACGCTTTTGCCAGCATTGGCAGGGCTTCAGTTGGGTTTAAGCAGCCGAGATATGGAAACTCTGAACATAGCCATCCGAAGTGTGTACATGCATCTGTTAAACAGTCAATGAGCAGGTTTAGCTGCATAGACGTCAGCACTAGGTCAGGACTTGAAGATGACAAAATGCTCAAAACAATCATTTGTAGCATTTTTACATCAATGTTTCTTCTTTGTCTAATATTGTTAATGTTACTTACAACATTTTTTGTCTTTCAGTTGGAAAAGTACCCAGCTAAACTGGAAAACCCCTACATAAGACATAAAAATGTAAGTGAAAGTACTGCTTTCAGAAAGATGGGGATATGTTCCTTTGGATTACCTTTCAAATGAATTATTTTGTATTATAATATGTTTCTCAATGAATTCAGTTATTTGATGTTTTACTCAATACTACCTCAGCAGTACAGTCACAGATCTACTCTGAGCATACAAAGTTATTTTGTTTACCCTAAAGTCATACTTCATGTATTCTTACCTTAACCTATGTGTGGTCTTGCCCAGTTCTTCCCCTCCTACCCCCCAGAGATGCCTGGCATGCCAGCCCTGCACCCCCACTCAGGACCCCCAGGGCCCTTCAGCTCTCTGCAAGGAGCCTTCCAGCCCAAGGTCCATAACACATCACTGACTCCCTCTGTCTGTCTCTCTTTCATTACCCAGTGTTAACCACCCCACACATGCTGTTCTCAATCTAAACCCGTGACTTCCTATCTCTCCCTAGTCTAATCCTATGGATGTGGCGACACGGCCAGGAGAAGTCCCTCACAATCTCCTACCAAAGGGACTACGGGTAGGCCTCTGTTCTCTGTACAATAACAGTGTATCCATTAAAGTGTGCACAAAATACCGTAGTGTATGTTCAGATATGAATCCTCTGTTCTTCTGGTCTCGCTCTGTTCACAGATAACTGATCCATTCAGATCATCAGCTAGGGTAAGAATATGCCATTCGCCAGCCTTATGTAAGCTTGTTGACAGAATTCTAGCCCTCAGGTTTAAGACTAATCAAATTATTTTCCTTCTATATATTCTTGCAGAAGGTTGGCAAATGGTGTGCAATGCATGCCCAGATCGCCTGGCAGATTCATCACCACCAGCAGAGGATGAAGGTACTTAAGATGTGTTCATTTATTTCACTCAATGGAGCGAAAGTTTCAAATAGCGATACAAATCAAATCCAAATCAAACTTTTTGTCACATGCGCCCGGATGCAACAAGTGTAGACCTTGCTGTGAAATTCTTACTTACAATAATCAGTGAAGTTATGCTTTCCGTATCCTCCTCGGTCTCAGCAACTCACCTCTCAATCTCTACTGAGCTTTTAATCTTCTCTCTCTCGCTCCCTCTGTCAATCTTTCTCCTCCCCATTTTATCTGTCTATCTTAAACAGCACATGCGCTTTGATCCACATAAGCTGAATATGAGCGGGGTGAAGCTGGACCTGTTTAGTCGGCCAGCTGCTCCGGGTCTTCCTCCTGGTCTGTCCTATGGCCATGACCTGGCCCGACCTCTCCTGTCCTCCTCAGGTTAGCCAGCCCATTCCATTTTCATATTCATTATTGTGGATGTTAAATGAGGATCTACGTGCAGTTATGATGATATTCTACGGCCTTGGGAGCAACTGTGTTGGTCGCTTACTGTAGAGATTACATGTTTACTTTATATCCCTTTATGTCAATGTGAGTGTGGTTGATTCGTAGAAAAAAAATTGGCGTGCAACTCAAGTCTATAGACTAACAGGAAGTCTTCGGTGCTGAGTAAAAAAAATGCATAGCGAAAAGAAGGAAAACGCCTTTTTTATTGCAGTTTTACTGTATTTTAGCAGCAGCAGAGGTCAACAAACAGACACGTTTTGGCAACAGCCTTCGTCAGTGTGGTTGATTCGCTCACTACTGTACCTTCACCCCCTACAGGTCATTTGTCTGCATCACCATTCAGCGCCGCCACTCATCACGTCCACTATTTACCTGCTAGCCACCTCACTGGTAAGTGCCATAGGCTGCTGGTGTAACGTCTAAATAATGATGTTTAAAGTCCAAGACAGTTAAGCAATAAGGCACAAGAGGCAGTGCTGTATTATGAATACAGCCACAGGTAAACGGCATTGTTCGGCCCGACGCGATAGCATCAGCATCCAGGATCCAAACAACCAGTTTTAGAATAGACATTAAGAGGTGCCGTTCTTGTGATGTTCCTCAGATCCATTTGGACGAGCCAGTCACTATGGAAACCTTGGACAACTGGCAACTAATGCATTTGGCGGCCTGGGTGCCTCTTCTATTGGTAGGTTTTCGCTCTCAAATAATTGACCTCAACCAAAGACAACCTACTGTTTCAACTAAATTGGTAAATTGATTGAAAATACATCAACCCTTCCTCTCTCAGGCCCAGGCAGCCTGTTTGGTGGAAGGCAGAGCCATGGGTTGTCAGGTTTTGTCAGCCCCCCTCAGGAAGCCTGTAACCGCCTGCACCGAACGCCCCCCTCCTTCCCCACACCTCCAGCACTGTCCAGGCCTGCTGATGTGGACCGCAAGCCCGCGGCCCATAGCAGCGAGAGGGAAAGGGAAGCTAAGAAAAGGGATCACTCTGCTACCAAGGAGGAGTCGGAGAGAGACGGGTCAGTGACAGCCTTAGTGTGGAAATGGCGTTTCCTATCCATAAAGGCCTTCAAAAGTTGTGATATAATAATATTCTGTCCTCTCTATAGGAATACTCTGGAAAGAAGCCATCAGTCCACCCACGCATCCTCAGGCTTTCAGATTAGTAACCTGATTGGCAGCAGCAGCCCAGGGAGGAAGAGGAGCAGCCCAGATCAGGGACCCCAGGCTGAGAGGGAGGGCACCTCTCTTGGGAGAGTCCAGGTGAAGCAGAGCTCCTCTCCAGCGCTGGAGGTGCAGGATAGAGGATCCTCAACCCCATACACCACAGTGAAGAACCACCAATCCAGCGAGAACACACAAACTCTGAAGGGACCTTTAAACATAAAGCAGGAGCGCAGAGATGAGCCAGAGGTAATGGCTGGGCCCCCGGAGTGTACCCTCTTACTCCCACCAGGCCACTCTCAGGCTCCATACCCCTCATCAAGGCGCAACCACTTCCCCACCGCAGGCATGCTTCAGAGCAGTCATCTACCTCACTCTCTACCCCTCTCCATGAGCCCCGTGCACCCAGTGAGTAGCCTCAGTGCAATGGAGCGAGCCCGTATCCAGCCCTTCATGGGGGTCAGTACACTAGCTGCAGGTCGAAACCACCGTGTGTCCCCTCACCTCTCAGGCCACTGGGACCCACTTCGAGACCCCTACAGAGGGCTGTACCTGCAGAGCCAGCAGGTACATTTGACCTATGACCCTGAGAGAGGCCACAGACAGCGGGAGCAACACCCCCAGCCACAGCAGTACTTACAGGACAGGCACCGGCAGGCAGAGGAGAGGGCAAGGCTGCACCAGCTCCAGGGCTCTCCCATGGAGGGCCACCTAGCCCACACACCCACTTTTGTGTCCTCTCTGGGTGGGGTGATGTACCCTAGGCTCAGCCCCTCAGCTCCACACAGTGGCCATCTGAACAGGACTCCTCAGACTGTCACTCTTAGTGCCCCACCCCCTCTGGTGCCCACCACCACAACCCCTGGCAGACCTGCCACTCCTCGAAAGACCACGCCCACCAGTGGCCCACCTTCTGGGGACCCCACCCCATCCTGCAAAGCCAAAGAGGTAGAGGTAGAGGCACAGTAGCATGGAAGTCTCTTAGAAATAAGCGACAAGAATGGGATCCTTTTAAATACACATTACACACTCAACTTGATGAAATGTCTCGCTTTTTAAAATTAAAAAGCTCTAAGTCAAAATTGTGTATTGTAGAGTATTTGTTAATAAATCAGAAGTTTAAGTAGTGAGTCTGCATAGAAACTGTTGAATAAGTTGAATAACTGATGTTGGATAATGTTATTTGATAGTAATATATGATGTTTTTTATGTTTGTAAGATTTCCGTGTACAGACGTAGATTTTATGAATTTGTATATTTTGTATGTTTTTTGTGTAATGCATTACATTGTTCTTTATTACACATTTATCAACAGGTAAAACAGAAAATAGATGTTCTCCTTTTGATTGTTCGTTTTAGATGTAACCATGTTTCCTACCTGAAAATGTTATTGACTTTTACCTTCTGTAAATATTCACATAACCTGTCATTTGTTTCTATAAAGAATGTCTATTTAAACAAAAAAGTAATTACTTGATAATTCATTCTTATTTTCACTTGCATCAGCAGTGCTCCCTCTTGTGGCAGACTTGGTACAAAATGTAGAATGCTGTCCACTTGGAATTGATGGCACAGGGTTCAATAGTTCAACTAAATGCTGAATCTAAGCAAGGATTTGATTTAATTCCTTTTAGATTATCAAGTGGCAAAGGTCATCAGATTTGTGTAGCTTTCAGTAAACAAATAGCCTATATGACCATAAAGCTACCTTTTATGAAATCCTCATGTTGTATCAGACAAGCACATACAACCAGTGCACCAAAGAGGAGAGTTTATTTATCAAATTCCATTGTCTGAGGAAAAGACAGCAGCAGGTTCATGTTAATTTGTTTGTTGTGGATATTTTTGGCCTCATTTGCTCCAAGCCTTACAGTGTGCCTTTCAAATAATCTATTTCTGTTTAAAAGTAATACATAGTAATTGAAAGTATATGTACAGTATATGTTGCCAGATGTAACATGTTTATGTATTTCACATTTTCAAATAAAATCTAAGTAAAACGGGTTAGGGTTAAAAGTAAAATGTTCCTCAATAAATCAGAAATTATTATCCTACAAATAAGTATTCACACCCTTGGACTTAAAAATAAATACATTATTCCCCTTGGACCATCAGGGTGGCACTAGTAAAAATGGCACGGAGTCCGAATTTAGAATAATCTTCAGTCACATCCACATTCATGTTTTATTTTTTTGAAATTAAAAAAGAGCATTCCATTTCATTCCTGCTCAAGTTAAGGAATGCTGATTCAATCTATAATGAATGATGTAATCTTAATTTATCATAATTGTTATAGTTTTTAATAGTATAATTCATCATAGCATGTGCTATGTGTATGTGACTTGTACCCACTGAGGTAGCGCGTACCTCATTCTTTTCCATGGACGTCATCTGCTAAACCGGAAGTCTTTGTGCGTAACAAAATCTAGCTAGTGGTTTGGTGCCATAGAGATAGATAGAAGACTCGTCTGTTTATCTGTGCCATTTCCACTTCTGTGACAGCATGGGCAGCGCCATTGAGCTATCTCCATTTTGAAGTAGACCATGTTCTTCACGATTGGCTGATCTCTCCCGATGACATGACTCTAACAGGGTCACCAGGAGAGATCAGCCAATTAAGTTGGAAGTCCACCAAATGGTCGAAGCCGTCAATTGCGCTGGCCATACTAATTCACCCTTTTGGCCACTAGAGGCCTCTATCATTCTCTATGTTGGTGCTAACTTTGTTCTTCAAGGCTGACTGAACAAGGGTTCTATGGTAAAAATAAATATATATATATTTATATATAATGTTATCTAGCTAGGAACTAATCCAGTCGACAATGTAGCTAATGTTATAGTACACATACTACTAGATATGTAACGTTATATCGACAGGATGTAGCCAGCTAGCGGAATGCATGCCAACCTGTAACTACGGTTCTTATAGTGGCACAATAACGACGTAGCTAGCTAGCTAGTATCTTGCTTAAACAATGGCTTTGCTAACGGTAGCTGAGGTTCCTTAGCAAGTTAGCGTTTGTGGCTACAGTATCATTCATATGAAGCCTGTTAGCTAGCCAGATCAGCGTTAGAAAGTTACATAACTACGGTAACGTTAGATGGCTATTAAGTAGCTGCTACAGCTAAATAGAATACGTAAGTTACCATTATTCTAGCTAAGAAATGATTTAATTCCAGGTTCGACATATTTTAAGGTGGTACGCATACAATCTTTTTGCATTGTTTCAGAAAATGTCCACAATATATCTGGCACTAATAGTGGAATGATAGTGTTTCACAGTATTACCAAAGTTGTGGTATACTAGCTACTGTGATATTCGACGATTGATTTCTCCCGACGTAGCGGCATCTGATGTCCAAAATAGGAAACATTTTCTGACTTTGTGGCGGTGTTGTCTAGTGGAAATCTCTCTGGCATTTCCTGGTTGCTAAAATTCTACACTGTCATTCATCCCTGTGGAACGATTCGACACCTTGCAGAGTCTATGCCCCCGAAGAATTGAGGCTGTTCTGAGGGCAAAGGGGGGTGCAATTCAATATTAGGAAGGTTCTCCTAATGTTTTGTACACTGAGTCTATGTTGAGCCTGGAGTTAAGACCCTTAGCCTGCTACTATAAGTATTGCTTTCTGTGATTAGCTAGCTAATGAAATGTTGATGACTAACGTTAGCTAGTACAGACTTGTCACATTGGCCCCATTCTGAGAACCCAGAATAGCGAACTATTTAGCGTAGTTTAAGAACAGGTTCTGTTCTATGTGCTTTTCTGCTAGCTATAAACAATGATATAAACAACAAACTAGCTCGATAGTTATGCTATTTATTTGGGGTGCCTGATTGATATCAGCTGTGAACACCATTGCATTGTCACGACTTCCATATGGACTGTTTGGACCCACAGGAAGAGATGTCAGGAATAAGTGCGGTGAGCTCGGCGTTGCCAGCGGCTACAACCCGTACTACCTCCTTCAAGGGCTCCTGCCCCAGCTCGAAGTATGTGAAGCTGAATGTGGGCGGGGTGCTCTACTACACCACCATGCAGACCCTTACCAAGCAGGACACCATGCTCAAGGCCATGTTCAGTGGCAGGATGGAGGTCCTCACAGACAGTGAAGGCAAAGATATTTATAACTAAACCAAGATAGTTCACCTGTGTCCTTTTCAATGGGAGCAAATTAAGCATAATGGGCTAAACAAGCAAGGAGATGGGCACAGCCAAGCACGAGTTAGTGAGGTCATAGTGGCACATTCTAGCATGTATTTGCATATTTCCATTAGGGAATAGCTTCTCTAAAGTGTGCATGTGCAGTAACTCTATTCGTCCTTGCACTTCTTGTAAACAACGCAATTTGAAAATGTAAGCATTGGCAAAGGGTCACTTCTAAAACACTTAGTGCACTCTGTTCGTAACAGATTCTAGTTTTGGGAACTGAAAACTGTATTGAGATCGGGCTTTTTTTAGATGAGAAAATAAGCAGAATGTCGGCCCAGTTCCATCTCGCTCCATACTCTCCCACTGCTGGCCACTGGGCTTCCTCCTCGCCATATTTGATGGGTAGTGGAAATTCCAACTGGATGCTTCATATTTATACAGCTCCTTGTTCTATCTGTGGAGAAGGCATTGATGATGACATGGGTTGACTGCAGCCAGGGTTTCCCAAACCTTATGTCCACTGCAAAGTCTTGAGTCCTGCAAAGTCCATGCTCCTTGATGCTGCATAGGATATGATTCTATCAGTTTTACAGACTAGCTCCCTTTGCATGCCTTCCATCTGATATGGCTCTAAATGAAGATATACACACCCAGTCAACTATCTCCACTATGTTGTCTCTGCCACTTCTCAATCTAATGAGTCCTGTCCTCCTGCAGGCTGGATCCTTATTGACAGGTGTGGGAAGCACTTTGGGACCATTCTGAACTACCTGCGTGATGGTGCTGTACCTCTGCCTGAGATCCGGAGAGAGGTCGAAGAGCTCCTGGCAGAGGCCAAGTACTACCTGGTGCAGGGGCTAGCTGACGAGTGCCACGCTGCCTTGGAGGTATTGTGTCAGTGGAGGTTGGTGGGAAGAGCTATAGGAGGACAGCCTCATTGCAATGGCTGGAATGGAATAAATGGACGGTATCAAACAAATGGAAACCGCATGTTTGACTCCGTTCCATTTATTCCATTCCATCCATTACAATGAGCCTGTCCTATAGCTCCTCCCACCAGTCTCCAATCTGTTGTGTATTACCTTAACACACTGTAAACACTTACCTGTAATCAATCTCTATCTTGGTATCTCTTTCTCTGCATGCTGGTGTAGCCACTGTCCCCATTGAATTATTTGGGTCCTGTTTCCTCCATGCTTTCAGAACAAAGATATGTATGAGCCTTTCTGTAAAGTGCCTTTGGTCACATCCTCAAAGGAAGAACAGAGACTCATCTCTACCTCCAAGGTAAAACAAATCATACTTCACAATTGACATGTATGATTAGACAGACATAGCATGGAGTTGTATTGTATTCTATTTGTTTCTCAACACTGACTACCTATGTTCCTTTTCATTTTGGATTACAGCCCACAGTCAAGCTGTTATACAACAGGAGTAACAACAAGTACTCTTACACCAGGTAGGCTAAACATTACATATGATTGTGGTAAAATACTTATAATGAGCTTATACTGTATTTCTTACATGTACGTGTGAAGTGGATTGTATCATGGATAAGGCTGTGGCGGTCACGAAATTTCGTCAGCCAGTGATTGTCAAGCAAGTAACTGCCGGTCTCACGGTAATTGACCGTTAATTAACATAAACACATTTAGCATCTCCTGGCTCCCACACATAGCCTAGAAGGCACTGGTGCAGACCTTTGGAACCTCTACATTTTAAAAAGTCTAGTAAATCCATGTAATATAGCCTACATCTTCACAATTAATCCGTTATTTATTTTAGACAGGTATAAGAAGCATGATATGTAGTCTATTTCAGAAGAACAGAATAGAATACTCTGAGTTGTCCTTATGTTAGGTCCTGATCTGGCTATGCCATATAGCTGTAGGCTACACTAGTTAATTTAGCAGACAAGATTTGCTTAGAATTCCGTGGCTTTTTTTTTATAGTATGAAGAATACAATTGAACAAAGCTGAATAAAATAGAAAGGGTATTTTCTCCAAACGATTTGAGGTAGTGCGCACATGCAGCTATTCTGGGTTGAGCGGTTAACAAAGAAATAGGTATTCCTATATGCTTAATTTAGAGTTATTAATGTAACTTTAGTTGTTCTACAAACGTTGGGCTATATGTTTTGATTTTTAATAGATTGTAATGCTGCATGATGTGACTCTAATGATGATTTGAAAAAAGTAGCTTGAAAGTACACACTACATCAGTCACTCATTCACAATTTGACAACTACTTGATAATGCTTAGAATTTCACAGCGGCATCCCCTTTGTGTGGCCGTAATGCACCCTTAAAAAATCCATGCCGTTTGTGTCCTGTGGCCGGTGTGCCCTTCTCAAATCAAATTGTATTAGTCACATGCGCCAAATACAACTGGTGTAGACCTTACAGTGAAATGCTTACTTACGAGCCCCTAAACAACAATGCAGTTTAAACATAAAAAAATATGGATAAGAATAAGAAATAAAAGTAACAAATAATTAAAGAGCAGCAGTAAAATAACAATAGCGAGACTATATACAGGGGGGTACTGGTACAGAGTCAATGTGCAGGGGCACCGGTTAGTTGAGGTAATATGTACATGTGGGTAGAGTTATTAAAGTGACTGTGCGTAGATGATAACGACAGAGAGTAGCAGCGGTGTAAAAGGGGGGGGGGGTCAGGAAATGCAAATAGTCTGGGTAGCCATTTGACACTGCCTGGTATAGAGGTCCTGGATGGCAGAGAGCTTGGCTCCAGTGATGTACTGGGCCATTCGCACTACCCTCTGTAGTGCCTTGTGGTCGGAGGCAGAGCAGTTGCCATACCAGGCAGTGACGCAACTAGTCAGGATGCTCTCGATGGTGCAGCTGTAGAACCTTTTGAGGATCTGAGGACCCATGCCAAATCTTTTCGGTCTCCTGGGGTGGAATAGGTTTTGTCGTGCCCTCTTCACGACTGTCTTGGTGTGCTTGGACCATGTTAGTTTGTTGGTGATGTGGACACCAAGGAACTTGAAGCTCTCAACCTACTCCACTGTAGCCCCGTCGAGGAGAATAGGGGCGTGCTCGGTCCTGTTTTTCTTGTAGTCCACAGCCATCTCCTTTGTCTTGATCACGTTCAAGGTGAGGTTGTTGTCCTTGCACCACACAGCCAGGTCTCTGACCTCCTCCCTATAGGCTGTCTCGCTGTTGTCATTGATCAGGCCTACCACTGTTGTGTCATCGGCAAACTTAATGATGGTGTTGGAGTCGTGCCTAGCCGTGCTGTCATGAGTGAACAGGGAGTACAGGAGGGGACTGAGCACGCACCCGAGGGGCCCCTGTGTTGAAGATCAGCGTGACGGATGTGTTGTTACCTACCCTTACCACCTGGGGGCGGCCTGTCAGGAAGTCCAGGATCCAGTTGCAGAGGGTGGTGTTTACTCCCAGGGTTCCTTAGCTTACTGATGAGCTTTGAGGGCACTATGGTGTTGAAGGCTGAGCTTTAGTCAATGAATAGCATTCTCACATAGGTGTTCCTTTTGTCCAGGTGGGAAAGGGCAGTGTGGAGTGCAATAGAGATTGCATGATCTGTTGGGGCGGTATGCAAATTGGAGTCAGTCTAGGGTTTCTGGGATAATGGTGTTGATGTGAGCCATGACCAGCCTTTCAAAGCACTTTATGGCTACAGACGTGAGTGCTAAGGGTCGGTAGTCATTTAGGCAGGTTACCTTAGTGTTCTTGGGCACAGGCACTATGGCGGTCTGCTTGAAACATGTTGGTATTACAGACTCGGACAGGGAGAAGTTGAAAATGTCAGTGAATACACTTGCCAGTTGGTCAGTGCATGCTCGGAGTACACATCCTGGTAATCCGTCTGGCCCTGCGGCCTTGTGAATGTTGACCTGTTTTAAAGGTTTTACTCACATCGGCAGAGGAGAGCATGATCGCTCTCATTTTACATTTAAGTAATTTAGCAGACGCTCTTATCCAGAGCGACTTACAAATTGGTGCATTCACCTTATGATATCCATGCATGTTTCAGTGCCATTTGCCTCGAAGCGAGCATAGAAGTAGTTTAGCTGGTCTGGTAAGCTCATGTCACTGGGCAGCTCTTGGCTGTGCTTCCCTTTGTAGTCTGTAATGGTTTGCAAGCCCTACCACATGCGACGAGCGTCAGAGCCGGTGTAGTACGATTCGATCTTAGTCCTGTATTGACGCTTTGCCTGTTTGATGGTTCGTCGGAGGGCATAGCAGGATTTCTTATGAGCTTCCGGGTTAGAGTAGTGCTTCTTGAAAGCAGCAGCTCTAGCCTTTAGCTCTGTGCGGATGTTGCCTGTAATACATGGCTTCTGGTTGGGGTATTACGTACAGTCACTGTGGGGACGACGTCATCGATGCACTTATTGATGAAGCCAATGACTGATGTGGTGTACTCCTCAATGCCATCGGAGGAATCCCGGAACAGATTCCAGTCTGTGCTAGCAAAACACTACCAGAGTGCGGCGCGCTCCATCACATGATCAGGTCTTTCTCACAGGCTACAAGTGAAGACAGACATATCGGGGATGCAACTGCGCACGTCCTTATCCAATTTTGAGGGGCATATTGAAGAACTGTCCACATTTACTTTTCGTCAGCCAACAAGATGAGTTGGCCTAACAAACAGCAAAAGCACTAGCCTATGTCAATCTACTATCCCCCATAGTACAAAGATCAACCTATTCTATTCTGTGCGAGAAATAAGTATTCCAACCATAGTCTGGGACAGTTGTGGGATGCGATAGATCTCAGTAATACAACCACTATCATCAAAAAAGCGTTTTTATGCAATGTGGCTGACGCAACAGATCAGAACGTTTAGCTTAAAATGTTGATAAACTATTAGGCTATTTCTTCACATTGTAAGCGCATCAATGCGCACATGGTAGTAGGCTATAAGTGCAAATGTTACATTTGCAGAAAACATGTAGGTCTATGGTCTAGGCTACATGAGGTGTGGGACTATGATTCTAAAAAGTTGCACACAAAAAAGGCATTGTTTCTTATGCTGGGCATCATTCACAAGTGAAAGGCAAATATTGTCACCCATTAGACTATTCTTGATTTAATCTTGTCTTTACATATACTAAATAATATATGTATGAAATTTGTTTTGATTTAGAATGGACCATTATCATGCACCTGTATTGAAACTGGTTTATTTTCATGCCAGCCAGGTAGGCTATACTCCTGTTGTAAATATAAGCAATGTGCTTAATATTAGGAAAGTTGAGAAATAAATATAGTAGGCCTAGCCTATAGAAAGCTGATCCTCCTCTTTGTAGTAGAGGCCATCACTCTGTTTTCTCGCGCAATTGCATAGCCTATAGAAATGTTGCGCAACATGAGCTCATGGGCTCTCATGCAGTGTTTGATTAGATTTTTGATACATTTGCATTGATGTCAAGGTGATTAGAGGGACAATAGAGTGCTGAGTACCAGGCAGTTATCAAGTTTGGTAGGCTACTAATGACCATCAGCAGCATCAGAGCTTGGAGAAGCCTAATTACCGTGACTAAATGGTCACGTGGAATTTGACTGCCTTCATGACCTCCGGTGTGGCGGTAATACGGTCACCGCAACAGCCCTAATCATGGGTAGACTGATGTACATGTGTATAGCGATTTGAACAGATTGACAACTAGACATTAACATCTGGTGTCATTACCTTTTCACAGCAACTCCGATGACAACATGCTGAAGAACATTGAGCTGTTTGACAAGCTCTCTCTGCGCTTCAACGGCCGTGTGCTCTTCATCAAGGACGTGATCGGGGATGAGATCTGCTGCTGGTCGTTCTATGGGCAGGGCCGTAAGATCGCGGAGGTGTGCTGCACCTCCATAGTCTACGCTACAGAGAAGAAACAAACCAAGGTATGCCGTTTCCCACAGCACGACCACAGAAAAGGAAGATATGAATGTTTCTTGCTTTGACCAAATCATAGACTAGCCTGGTTGTCAGTGAATAGTCTTGTCTTTGTACCTAGGGGCAGTGGTCTAAGTAGCAGTATTCTCTTTCCTCAGGTGGAGTTCCCAGAGGCTCGTATCTATGAGGAGACCCTTAACATCCTGCTTTATGAGTCTCAGGATGGGCGTGGTCCAGACAACGCTCTACTGGAGGCTACAGGAGGCGCTGCAGGCCGATCCCATCATCTGGACGAGGACGAGGAACGGGAACGCATTGAGAGGGTGCGCCGCATCCACATCAAACGCCCCGATGACCGCACCCACCACCACCAGTAACTATACCAGCCAACCAACATTACCAGGATCCGCAGACCTCACCAGTGACCATTACCCATCACTGAGATCACACTACCGGTATACCCACAGGTAATCTCACATCCTTGACATTGACCACAAGCGACTTCTGTGCTTCTGCACCACAGCCAGTTATGAACTGTTGCTAGTCTGATATCATTATAAGTAGAACATGATTTTGATGTTCTGTCCCAAATGGCCATATCAGTGTTCTAAACCGTCATCCTTTTATCAGTGGTCAAAATGTATTTTACCGCCTTTATTTCCATATGTTTTGTCTTTGTATGTATGTAGACATGTTACTTGTGCTCAGTAGAGATATTGTGCCTTAAGTCTGTGGGTGTACATGCTGCTTACAATCTTTATCATGATTAACTTTATCACGTCACTACAACATTGCTTTGAAGTTCAGGTATGTGTCACAGTATAGCTAGTTCAGGTCAATTGCATTTAAAGGATTCTATACATTATGTACAATGTGGAACAATACCTTTTCCTACCACAGCAGTTTTAGACATTTTTTTTAAATAAAAATACATATTCATTAGTTTGAATAAGTGATATGTAAACTGTATAACAGCATTTTATCTTGTGTTTAGAAATTGGGTGCTTCTATTTTCTGTATGTACTCATTTCGTCCAGCAGAGGGTGTTATGTACGAAGACACTGAAAGGTGTGTGAAATTAGGTTGACGTTACCTCCTAGATGGTGATCTTCGGTCAGTTTTGTAGTTCCCCCACTAATGATTTTTGGAGGGGAAGCTGATCCTAGATCTTTGCCTACGGGAACTTAAGCCTGAAGCGATAAGTTACAACCCACCTCTGAATTGTAAGTGGTATGAATAAAGCCACCTTTTCTACCGTAGTCAAGGATTAATGATCTTTTGGCATCATGTATGAAATCTGGTTTTCTTCTGTGTGATAAAATGGATGTCATTGCTGCCTGTTACAAAAATTATTGGAGGGTGATGTGGTTACAAGACGAAACTTG
This sequence comes from Salmo trutta, assembly GCF_901001165.1. Taxonomy (NCBI): domain Eukaryota; kingdom Metazoa; phylum Chordata; class Actinopteri; order Salmoniformes; family Salmonidae; genus Salmo; species Salmo trutta. The sequence goes on from NC_042979.1 coordinate 13,651,567, forward strand.
TTTGTAAGATCGATCACAGCTGACGAGACAAAGCACCTCCAGACATTGCGTAAAATTGTGACATTCTTTGCAATCATTTCACATGTACAAGTGTCTTTTGCACTGTATTTAACACATTTTTCTTACAATAAAGATTGTTTATGAATACTTAGTTGGTTTTAATGTAAATATGGTACAGCATCTTTGTGAGAAAGTATAAAAAGTATGGCTTCAAAAATCACAAAATGTTTGAATGATTTAACCATGTTGCTTATATCTCTATAAAATGGGACATCTAGTGAAAATATACCTAAAGCAAAACCATATTTTACATATGAGCCCTATTATAATGACAGCTTTGCTTGATAAGTCACAACTGGGCCCATGCATGTGATGGATGTATAGCTTAATAACCGGTGAAGTTTTCATCAGAGTAGAACATCAGTAGTCATTCTTTGGAGTTTCCTCCACAGTATGAACCATTTGAGATTTCAGTTCATTTCATTATGTCCAACCCTTATTGAGAGGATGCAGGTTCTCATTCGTGATTTAAGTCCCAAGATGCCTAAAACCTTGTAGAATCTGATTATTGGATCCAGTTCAATTTTGTATCATTGCCCGGGACTTTGTTCGAGTTGATTCCTGGGTAAATATAAGAGAAGTGTTTATATGTCCTAGCCTACTGTTTATCAATAGTTTAGAAAATGTATTTGTTCATTTTGAGAATTTAATGGCCACACAGTCTTTAGTTTCATACTCACCACCATCAGATGGCCATTCTTTGCTCTGTAAATCATGGTCTCCTGGCCACTCTTGAAGTCAACAAACCCCTCTCTGCCAGGCTGGATGTCAAACTTTACACTGCAAATGACCACAGACATAATATATAACATTACGTTAATACTTTTGGCGACAGTTGTTTTTTTTTAAGACAAGTTACGAGTTGAACACAGGTCTTACCTGCCCTGGACTACTTTGATAAAATTGTGCTTGTTGGCCACCAGACACAACTTGGTCAAGGCCTCAAACAGGTAGTCACACTGCAGCACCAGGTCCCCCTGAGCAAATAGAAAATGCAACAATGGAAATGCACATTTTCTAGTTCTATTCCATTCAGAAAATAACTGGTGCAAAGCATAATAAAAAAAGAATACATTTGTGCACATCAATGAAAAGATTTTTGGGGCAGCCAACCTTTTGCTTGATATCCTCACATTGGACATGGAGGATCAGGAAGTTGTCACTCAGGGTGCTGACTGACACACCTGGAAGAACACACACCACCCAGATACTTTAGAACAGTGGTTGAATTAACACAGTATACACACACAGACTATTCCACTGAGAGAGAAAAAACTTGACACTTGCACACACATCTAGTCAGCTTTATTCCAGTCAGTGGTGCTAACCTTTGAGGTTGTTGAACTCCACCCGCTGTTTGATCTTGGCCTCCTCCACCAGGTAGGCTGCACTTCCAGTGTAGATCAGCTGTCTGAAACGTGGCCTGAAGCCATTCCTGTCGTACTTCACCACAGGAACACTGTACTGTGGGAAGGTATGGGGCTTACTTTAATTTGAACATTAAAGTTGATTTGAACTCTGACATAGCTTATTTAGCGCCGTGTGTTTACCTTGATGCGTTCTTGCCTAATCATCTGGTAGACTTTAATGTGGATGTCTTCCTCACCTGACCAAATAACAATGCAACTGGTCAAATGACATGAATCATTTTCATTATCACTGTTGCTTTGTAAGAGGCGCACAATTGGGCACATAATTCATCAGCACAAGGTCTATGCCTTACTTATCCTGGTGTCCATGAATGGTATGCCCACGCTGTGAGGGTAGTTCTCTTTTGTTCCTTTGAATATGGAACTGGTCAATCCTTTGATTTGCAACTGTAAATGGGGTAAGCAAACGCAGAAGAGATATATTAAGTGATCAGTGAGGCTATCCCTATAGTCAAATGCAGTACAAAATATGCATTAAAGCACCCTGGCTTGTAGGGTAGGCCTACCTGTGCTTTCCGCTCTGTCATGATTCCTTGTACATACCTCCGTACCATGTGCCGGGTGTAAAGTTTCCTCAACATCTGTGAGGCCTACAAGTACAAGTGTATGTAATAAGTGTACAGTATACTCATTATACCATGACACACAGGCGTGCAGAACGAGTTTAGCGCAAGTATTCAAGTACAGTCAATTCCCTACTGCGACTCACCTCCTGCATAATGGGAGGTGGGGTTAGCCAGGTGTTCTTGTCCAGAACTGTTTTGGGTAGATTCTCCTTGAGCCGTGTGAGGTAGTTTTGCCTGACAAATGCCAGGTACTCTGTGTTGTCAACACAGGCTGGCTGATTTCTAGTCATGAAGCCCTTGATGAACCTACAAAATATAAGTACAAGAGATTTGATTGGTGAGCTTTATGTCATTTCATTGTGTGTGGTAGATGTTGGACCTTTGTCTTTGGAGATATCTTCAGATGTTTGTCTCTTACCTCTTAATGACCTTGACAGCCCAGGCTCTCTTCTCCCTCTCTCTCCTGGCCTTCATGCCTCTCCAGCATGTCTCAATCTTTGTAGCTAACAAGACAACACAAGCTGATAAATTTATCGGCTTATACATCATATTTGTTATACTAGTTCCAAGGAAGTCAAAGTAGAGGCCTGTTGCGTCTCGTTCAGCAGTTACCTGCTTGTCTCTGTCTCATGTAGTCTCCCTTCACTCTGTAGCCTTTGTACTTTGCTTGGATCCTTGTAGCTGTAACATAAAGAGACATACATAAAACCTAACTTCATAGGCAAATAGGTTCATTTTCTTTGAAATAATCCAACACCATATAACAATCCAATTCCTGAATTTTTGTAGTGCTCTGTGATCCGTTGGTTGAAAAACCTAAGCTAGAGCCAGGACCCACCCAGCTCATGCTTGCAGACCTCAAAGGCGTCTTCGGTGGCAAACAGAGTCCTGGGATGGCGGATGAAGATCTTGGTCCTTTTTTGTATCATGAAAGACAAGCCAGTGAGAAACAGCCAGACTGTGTGTCACCAGGTGAACCCAAACATATAATCCTGGAGAGCACCTCACCTTCCCATCTTGTACTCATCAGGCTTGTAGCCCAGGTGCTTGATCAGGCACTCCACCCCCTCCGCGGCTGTACCTTTCCAGTTAGGCCAGGTGTCTGGACACAGAGGCTTGTACCTGACAGGGACAACAGGAAACACCAATGTTAAATATATTGTTTAGAGAGCATCAGATCAACATACTGTAATGCAGCCATGTATCAGAGCAGGGTGTGCTGGACAGAGCAATTGCACACTATCTACAAAACTTTGAAGTGCAGGTTGTATTTACCTCTGCAGGAAGATCTCATATCTCCGGCGGTAAGCGAAGCCGGCCCGTCTGACCCTCAGGTGCTCCATCAGCCCCAGGTACTTCACCTGGTGTCTCACCAACACGTCGTCAAAGAGCCCTGCGCGAGGCAAGAGAGAGGTCACAAGGCTACAGGCATCAGGTCATGCACTGTGAATGAATGCGCCAAGTAATACTTTGTAGGGCATGCATAGGTCAAGTCCATTATGGAAGGTTCCTTTTGGTGTAATGGCTGTACTGAGTGTGTAGGTGTGTGGTGCTTAGTCAAATAGACTACCGTAGATGTAAGTTACGGTTTATAGATGAGGCCTCACCTGGCTGCTTGCCTTCATTAGGCTTCATACAGCGGACGTACCAGGGCTCTTTAGACATGAGGATCTCAGTCAGGCCTACCAGACTGCTCTTAAACTGAGTGGCCACCTGAGTAGACAGGGGATTAACATGCAAGCTTATGGCAAGGTCAGATCACCATACACACATAACAGTAAAGGATGAGTATGTTTCTAATTCACTTTGGTGGATCATGTGTCAACAGAAAGTCTCTTTACTGTTTCAGGTCTCTTCTTGCTGTCCGGCTCAGTGCTGGGAAAGCAGTGTTTAACAATGGCATTCTTAGACTGGCGCATAACCTGAAGGTGGAAAATCTCTCAGTTAAATCTCTCAGGATGAAAGATAAAGAACCGGCTTCTTTTCAAAACCAAGAGGCAGTCAAACAAACACTCCCAGTCCTCCCTCTTAACAGTCCTGTCAGTCTATCCCAAAGCAATGCTTAACAATCATCTCCTCTATAATTCACAGGTGTGCTTAACAATGAATAATACAGCAGTTGGCAGGATGTAGATTCCGGGCCACAACAGTGCCAGCGAGAACCCTGGGCACACTTACCTCTTTAATGTTCCTGTACAGGAGATCATTATTTTTGTCCAGGAATCCTGGAAAACAGAGAGGTATAGTTGAGAGTAAATAACAGATAAAGACTGGTAACACTTTCTGTCAGTGAGACAGAAAGTGAGGAGAACTGGGGGAGGGGGCGACTCTTGGGACATATTCGGCTTGCTGAAACAATATCAAAGAGACCCATTAGTGAAACAAATATGGAGAGCGGTGTACAGAAACAGTGAGAGGAAGGGCAGAGTACTTGGGTGTATTACGTTGTGGAACTCATCTCTCACCGACCACACAGTATGTGACTTCCCCTGCGTAGTGTAAGAGGCGGAAGTCTCCTCGTTCCAGAGTCTTCCGGGTCTTCTGGTCAGCCAGCTTGTGTCTGCAGGATGTGGACAGAGAAAGAAGAGGATGTTCTAGTCAGGTGTTACAGAGGCAGACCCTGACCCCTCCATCCTCAGCTGTCAGTTGGGGGAGCTCAGCTTTATCGGCTATTTCTTGTTAGAAATGTATTACTGTGCTGCAGTATCGCAACGCTGCCTCACTCACGTGACGAAATGGGGGTGACCTCCCATCTTCTCCTCCAGTTTCTCCAGGAAGGTCATGTCTGTGGCCTCTCCCGGACGTAGACACTCCTCGTCCTAGTGGGAAGGAGACAGAACATGAGCGTAAAACCAATCCAAAGCTATCGTGTCTGTCTGACGACATTTCAATCTGACTGCGAGTCGGCCAGTCAAGTCTACAGTATCTACATACTAGCACTGAAATGATGCCTTTGAATTTCTCCTCCACCAGGTCACAGATGATCTTGTTGTTGAAGTATGGCACTGACTCCCACTGAAAAACAACAATACAAAAAATGAAGCTGTGTAGCCCATTACATCAGTTGTGTAGCCCAGTCCAAACAGATTTGAGTAGAGGAGGAGCGTTTACTTCAATCCCCTCCATCTCGTACTCCTCCTGCTCTGACTTCAGGGTCAGCTGGATGAAGAGCTGCTGCAGTTTCTCATTACAGTAGTTGATGCAGAACTGCTCAAAGCTTAAACGTATAGAGACAAGTCATTAGGCTCATCATTTCACACTCTAAAATTCACTGTCAACTCAAATTGTATTTGTCACATGCGCCGAATACAACAGGTGCTGACTGACTGTGTCTTCCCTTACCTGTTCACACTGAACACCTCAAACCCATAGATGTCAAGCAGACCAATCACTGTCTTCCTGGAAGAATCCTACATGGATGCACAATACCAGTCAGCCTCCTATATTACTGTCTTACTACTTACTGTATATCCTATACTTGTTAGCAGTGTCATGATTGGTTAGATGTCGCTTTGGACTGGGACGAGATCACTCTTATTGGTGGACCACTGAAAAAGGCCACTCACCTTGTTTGCTAAAGACTCATTGAGCTCGTTGACCAGCCAGGTGAAGGTGCGGCCATAGATGGCTTTGGCTAGAGCGTCCTTGGCATATACTGCCTGGTCAACGGTGAAGGGACTGAGCACCTGACCAGCACAACAGACAAACCACAGAGATTGATTTTCAAGAGACAGGTTGCACATTTACTGTGATGGCATGAAGTTCCATGAATGAGCCCAAAACAGTAGCATCTTCCTCACCTCTTCTGACCTTGCCTCAATCTTCCTGTGTGTCAAACCCACCTGTATCACCTGTGCAGGAATGCCCAGCAACTACACAGCAGAAAACAACCAATCACACATCACCAAATACTCTAATTGAAAAGGGATTTCACTTCATCTGAAAAGTTGCCATAATGTCTGAAAAGGGAGAGTACTTCGATAGTTTTCTGTGGTATGAGTACTGCTAAATAGAGTGACTGTCCATTAGTTTGTAGTTTGCCGTCAGTGTCTCACCTTGGACAGCCAATGTATCTCCGGACTGTTGTTGAGAGTGGCGTATCCCTGTGAGTCAGCCACAAATGTAGCATTTCCCAGGTGAAGGACGCTAGCAATGATTGCAAACAAGCTCTACATCATGGGCAAGAGAAGACACCGGTCATAAGTGATACATTTTTCTATGACAATTGATATGATCAGTTCACCTTTCAGTCTCTGATGGTAGTGTTTTGGTAGTGTAGAGAGATTAGGACTCACCTCTATATTGCTCTCACTGAACTCTATGACACTGAGGGCTTTCCGTACCGTCTTCCAGTCACTCTTGTCGTTGACTGAGCTGACTTTGGCACATTCCCCCTGGGTGAGATAGGAGATAATATCCAGATGATGATAGACCACTCCATGGAATCACTGATTCTTTGTCTCTTTAATACCTGTAGCGTTGATGAATTACCTCCTCTACCTGTACCAGGTAACTGTAGCGTTGATGAATTACCTCTCCCACCTGTACCAGGTAACTGTAGCATTGATGAATTACCTCCTCTACCTGTACCAGGTAACTGTAGTGTTGATAGGTTACCTCTCCTACCTGTACCAGGTTACTGTAGTGTTGATAGGTTACCTCTCCTACCTGTACCAGGTTACTGTAGTGTTGATAGGTTACCTCTCCTACCTGTACCAGGTTACTGTAGTGTTGATAGGTTACCTCTCCTACCTGTACCAGATAACTGTAGTGTTGATAGGTTACCTCTCCTACCTGTACCAGGTAACTGTAGTGTTGATAGGTTACCTCTCCTACCTGTACCAGATAACTGTAGTGTTGATAGGTTACCTCTCCTACCTGTACCAGATAACTGTAGTGTTGATAGGTTACCTCTCCTACCTGTACCAGGTTACTGTAGTGTTGATAGGTTACCTCTCCTACCTGTACCAGATAACTGTAGTGTTGATAGGTTACCTCTCCTACCTGTACCAGATAACTGTAGTGTTGATAGGTTACCTCTCCTACCTGTACCAGGTTACTGTAGTGTTGATAGGTTACCTCTCCTACCTGTACCAGATAACTGTAGTGTTGATAGGTTACCTCTCCTACCTGTACCAGGTAACTGTAGTGCTGATAGGTTACCTCTCCCACCTGTACCAGGTTACTGTAGTGTTGATAGGTTACCTCTCCTACCTGTACCAGATAACTGTAGTGTTGATAGGTTACCTCTCCTACCTGTACCAGATAACTGTAGTGTTGATAGGTTACCTCTCCCACCTGTACCAGCTAACTGTAGTGTTGATAGGTTACCTCTCCTACCTGTACCAGGTTACTGTAGTGTTGATAGGTTACCTCTCCTACCTGTACCAGGTAACTGTAGTGTTGATAGGTTACCTCTCCTACCTGTACCAGGTAACTGTAGTGCTGATAGGTTACCTCTCCTACCTGTACCAGATAACTGTAGTGTTGATAGGTTACCTCTCCTACCTGTACCAGATAACTGTAGTGTTGATAGGTTACCTTTCCTACCTGTACCAGATAACTGTAGTGTTGATAGTTTACCTCTCCTACCTGTACCAGGTAACTGTAGTGTTGATAGGTTACCTCTCCTACCTGTACCAGATAACTGTAGTGTTGATAGGTTACCTCTCCTACCTGTACCAGATAACTGTAGTGTTGATAGGTTATCTCTCCTACCTGTACCAGGTAACTGTAGTGTTGATAGGTTACCTCTCCTACCTGTACCAGGTTACTGTAGTGTTGATAGGCTACCTCTCCTACCTGTACCAGATAACTGTAGTGTTGATAGGTTACCACTCCTACCTGTACCAGGTAACTGTAGTGTTGATAGGTTACCTCTCCTACCTGTACCAGGTAACTGTAGTGTTGATAGGTTACCTCTCCTACCTGTACCAGGTTACTGTAGTGTTGATAGGTTACCTCTCCTACCTGTACCAGATAACTGTAGTGTTGATAGGTTACCTCTCCTACCTGTACCAGGTAACTGTAGTGTTGATAGGTTACCTCTCCTACCTGTACCAGATAACTGTAGTGTTGATAGGTTACCTCTCCTACCTGTACAAGGTTACTGTAGTGTTGATAGGTTACCTCTCCTACCTGTACCAGATAACTGTAGTGTTGAGAGGTTACCTATCCTACCTGTACCAGGTAACTGTAGTGTTGATAGGTTACCTCTCCTACCTGTACTAGGTTACTGTAGTGTTGATAGGTTACCTCTCCTACCTGTACCAGGTTACTGTACTGTTGATAGGTTACCTCTCCTACCTGTACCAGGTTACTGTAGTGTTGATAGGTTTCCTCTCCTACCTGTACCAGATAACTGTAGTGTTGATAGGTTACCCCTCCTACCTGTACCAGGTAACTGTAGTGTTGATAGGTTACCTCTCCCACCTGTACCAGGTTACTGTAGTGTTGATAGGTTACCTCTCCTACCTGTACCAGATAACTGTAGTGTTGATAGGTTACCTCTCCCACCTGTACCAGGTAACTGTAGTGTTGATAGGTTACCTTTCCTACCTGTACCAGATAACTGTAGTGTTGATAGGTTACCTCTCCTACCTGTACCAGGTAACTGTAGTGTTGATAGGTTACCTCTCCTACCTGTACCAGATAACTGTAGTGTTGATAGGTTACCTCTCCTACCTGTACAAGATAACTGTAGTGTTGATAGGTTACCTCTCCTACCTGTACCAGGTAACTGTAGTGTTGATAGGTTACCTCTCCTATCTGTACCAGGTAACTGTAGTGTTGATAGGTTACCTCTCCCACCTGTACCAGGTTACTGTAGTGTTGATAGGTTACCACTCCTACCTGTACCAGGTAACTGTAGTGTTGATAGGTTACCTCTCCCACCTGTACCAGATAACTGTAGTGTTGATAGGTTACCTCTCCTACCTGTACCAGGTAACTGTAGTGTTGATAGGTTACCTCTCCTACCTGTACCAGATAACTGTAGTGTTGATAGGTTACCTCTCCTACCTGTACCAGATAACTGTAGTGTTGATAGGTTACCTCTCCTACCTGTACCAGATAACTGTAGTGTTGATAGGTTACCTCTCCTACCTGTACCAGGTTACTGTAGTGTTGATAGGTTACCTCTCCTACCTGTACAAGGTAACTGTAGTGTTGATAGGTTACCTCTCCTACCTGTACCTGGTAACTGTAGTGTTGATAGGTTACCTCTCCTACCTGTACCAGGTAACTGTAGTGTTGATAGGTTACCTCTCCCACCTGTACCAGGTAACTGTAGCGCTGACAGTTCCTCTCCAGACCCAGCCAGCGTAGCAGGTCCTCCTCTCCTCCCTCCACTAGCTGGTAGAAGATGTGGAAGCTTCTCTCTCCATGGTTCTGATGCACCACCCGGGACTTCTCCAGTAGATAACTGAGGATGTGGCCACCAACAGCTCCCCCCTAGATTATTAAAGATGTAACAGTGATTGACGTGCTGATGTTTCTCTGATGTTTTAATATGGGAATGCTGGGCTCAATGTCTTGACCCTTACCATGTGATCAAACTGAATATCCATGTACTTCCCAAAGCGGCTTGAGTTGTCATTCTTCAGGGTTTTGGCATTTCCGAAAGCCTTAGAGAGGTATAGACTGTATTATCAGTCATTGTATTTGTAAATGGCAGTGTGCAAACAATGTTAATTTGTCATGTCATATTTGCTTCACTATGGTATTCACCTCGAGCACAGGGTTGGACAGCAGCAGTCGGTCTCGGACGTTGTCCAGCAGTTTGGTACTGGGGCAGCTGACAGCGTAGAACTGCAGGATCTTCTTGGAGGCCTCCGTCTTTCCTGCTCCACTCTCCCCTGAGATCAAGATGAAGTGGTTGTTGGTCTCTGTTAACATGGTGCGGTAGACATTGTCTGCCAGGGCGTAGCTGAAAGGGAGGGCAACGAAGTAGAGGTTCAGTAATACTGCTGATGGATATAGATGGGCAGCACTCTATTTCCTATCTTGTGGTTCACAACATACAAAGCACACCCACGTTACACACGTACACAAATGCAACTTACATGTGGGGTGGAAGCTCAAAAAAGTTGACGCCCATGTAAATATCCATCTGCTTCTTGGTGTAGATTCCCAGCTCTTTGTAGGGGTTCACTGACACTAAGAGCGTACCAATGTAGGTCTGTGGGAAATGTATTAGAATTGAATGAGAGATGGATGCCTCACTGCATGGTTGAAACGAGAATGTGCTGTGCTTGTTATCCACAGTATGAGTAATTATCAGACCTGACCTTCCAGAAAGTAAGTTAGCTCACCCTGTGGCTGTAGTTATAGCACAGTAGCTGCTGTTTCAGCAGAGCAAAGTGCCAGTTCAATTAGGGGATGAACACTGTGTTCTCCCTGGCGTCTTGAGGTTGGGTGGCTTTCTGGCTGAAAGGAAGGCTATGTGATACCTCCGGACTGTGTAGGGGATAGACTCACGTAAATGAGGTTCTCGTTGAAGCGTTTCCTCAAGTTGTCCAGGACGGCACTCTCACTTGTGTAGGCGTCCAGCAAAACGAAATCCTGGATGCCCACCCGATCCCGGGCCGTAAGGGAGCCCTCCATATCCCGGAGGATCCGGTTACAGCGCTCCTCCAGGCTCTGACCAATCAGAGAAAGGGTCCAGGGTGGTTACATTGATATCTTATAGCTGTGCAAATGCCCCGGAAGCACAACACAAAAACACTGTCACAAATCTCATCAAGACATGACAGCTGTAAACGTTTATTTACGACGAACCAGTTGAGATGTTCCACATCTTTCAACACAACGTATCTGCTGTATTCTTTTCAGATATACACCACATGTTTACGGGTTTTTCATATGTCCTGTTCCACTGTGTCCTGTTTTCCTTGTAGTTATCTGCATCTGTCAGGTATGACGCCGTGCCATGCAGTGCTCACTGTCACACACAGACAATCTCGCCCTAAACCAGTTCATTTACTGTCAATCTGTCCTCATCTCTGGCCCTCCATCCACTTCCAATCAGTGTGTGGTGGCCTTGACCACATCCTCTCAGCACAGATAGCAGGTCAGTTTAGGGATCCCTATCTAATCTACTTCCATGTTCCTCAAGGAGCAATCAGTCTCTTGTCACTGTTTAAGAGGATACACACGTCCCCCTCCCCACACAACTATAGGGCAGACTCCGCCCTGTAATTTACCCCAACAGAAGGGTCAAAACACAGACCAACTCCAAAGATGTTGCACTGTAATCAACTCCTAGAAATGCAAATAATGCTATCCCAATGACAGCTTAGAACATGAGTGCGTCATGTACAATGCTATTGTGCTTCCATAATGCATATACTGAACAGAAGGCAAAGGTTTACCGGCATGGAATGCAATTGTTCCTGAAGTTTTGTATCGAAAAACAAATGAGCTCTAGGGCCACAATATGCATCAGGTAACATTATCAGTCAGATCTGTGCTCCTTAATTACAGTGCTATGAAAGTACCGTCCAGAATATTTCAACGCTCCACCGGTTTGGCACACAACAGTGCCAAGTTAACCTGGTCCCATGGTATCGTAATTGATACCCACAACAATCCACCCTCATGGTGACGGCAATTTTGAAATGTACAACTTAAACACTGCCATATACAAAATGTAGCTTAATATATATATTTTTTTACAAAGATTTTCAAAGTAATTAAGTCCCTACCTTGAGTGAAAGAAAGTCTGTATCAGACTGCTGTGAGCTTCAATCCCTTTTTATACTGAACATCTGGGTTTATTTAGGGAAAGAACAGTATGGCAGGAAACATTGACATATTGCCCCCTCCATTTCCACCAATAGGAAGCCATCAATAATGTCAAAAGTGAGCGAGAAAGGAAGCAGAAGTGATAGTGTGTGTGTGTGTGTGTGTAGTCACATGTATGCGTTTATTACTTACTAAGTCTTGAATAAAACTGTTAGCTTACTTATTTATGACATAAAGGTGAGAAAGACAGCTATATGCACAGGGATGACTGAACTGTTCTAAAGCTACTCTCTCTCTCCAAATCCCTTTCTACCAAATGACCCCCTTGTCCTGCTCAGCAAAGCACTGGATAGCAATCTCCCTCTGGACTCTTATTTATAGGGGAAACAGGGCTATTTTCAGCCCATCTTCCAGGAAATCAACACTACCAATCCCAGTTACAAGGTGGAAGATGGGCCAAGGGCACCAACACATAAGGCGATTCATCACTTTTTTAATTGTTTTCATTGTGGTTTCCTGATGCCATTTCCCTAGGGCAGGCCTTCTCATTCTACGGAATGGAACCCTGTTGAAAACCTGTGGTTTGAATTGAAAAGGGCAGTCCATAAGCACAGACGAAGGATATCAAGGATCTGATATGGAGGAATGGTCTAAGATCCCTCCCAATGTGTTCTCCAATCTCATAAAACATTTTAGAAAAAGGCTCAGTGCCGTTATACTCACAAGGGGAAGGTGCAGGAGTATTGAAAACACAGGCGCCAATAATTTTGACCCCTATCTTTTTGAGAGAAACAAATATTACTTGTTAAACAAAATCGCTTTCTCTGAGCAATTGTATTAGTGTAAAGTAATATAATTATTTATTTTTTTGCATACAACATAGCTCAGTATTTGTATGATTTCTTTTCTACAGTTTTGTTTTGCTCATCTTTATCAAGAGTGCCAATCATTTCGGAGGTGACTGTACTTCATGCCTATCTTCTAAGCTTCCGTGAGCTACAGTGAATCATTTACTAGGAGCTGTTTGGTAAATGTCCGGGCATGAGTTAAACGTGAATTTCAGATCCAGAGGCTCACACCCAGGCCCCCACCATGCTACCTGAAGACATATCCCACCGTCTAGTTTTGATTTACATTTGGTTGACAACCACGAACGCGAATTCAACGTGAAATCAACCAAAAATGTCGCCATGCCATTGGATTTAGGTTAAAAGGTGGGTGAAGAAAAGACCAAATTCCCTTACACTGATTACTTCTTGAAAATCCAGTCAGTTTTCCACATTGATTCAACATCATCACATTGATTTATTTTGTTGAAGTGACGTGGAAACAACGTTGAGTCAACCAGTTTTTGTCCAGTGGGATATCGCTAAAGCTGCCTAAAACTAGCCCTTCTTAAAACACAGGGGGGCACAGGAGCGCTAAAAACATCTTCAACCCAACCCTCCTCTTCCAACCCCCATTCTCCCACCCTGTCCCAAACCTGGCACAGCAACCCGGCACAGCTTACATGGTTGCCAGCTCTGCGACACTGAAAACCTCTTTTATACAATTCTATAGTACTTTTTTCCCTGAACTGCAAAAAAAGGCTTTTTCAATTTTCTGTGAAGTTGAGAAAACATCCATAAAAAGATAATCATTTGTATAAAATTATCACACAATGCCCCTCCTCTCTCTTGCATGTGAAAAGCATTTTTGGTCGTGTGAATAAAAAGATGGTGGAAAACGTTTTAAAGAGCAGTCTATAATCCATTACACACATTCAGCCAGTATATCTATTCAGTAATTATTCATTAGGACACATTCACCGTCATAGTCAATTTCACACTCGGCAGTCAAAACACAAAAGAGATTTGGCCTATTTAATGCAAGGGGGGCAATGCTGGGGGCAACAATGGAGCAATAGAGAGAACAACGGGACATGGGTGAGGGTTGGTGGAGGGGGAGGTGTATTTGTCTAATCTGTGAACCCCAAAAGCAAGTCCTTCATAAGACAAGGAACAGACTTCTAGGGGAAGTAATGGTCTCAGACTTGTGTTGGGGTATCACACCTATAGTTATCATGAGGGGAAAAAACATGGAAACTAATTTGAAGTCTGATTTTATTACTATTGAATTGTTATTCCAATCCTCAAGGAAAGAGGGTAACTGGGTAATGGATGTGGATGGGGTGGGAGCCTGATTACTCCCACCTCCAAGACACTCTTCATTTTGCACCCTCTTCCACTCCACCATCCCTCCCTCCAATCTTCTCCCAGCCCATCATCAAGTTAAACCAATGAGACAAGTGAACAATATCATTGAAGGCGCCCCATTTGAGATGTCAGAATCAATCTGACAATACAGAAGTGGGCGATGAGGATCAACCCTCCCTTTCTCCCCTCCTTAGCACCAACATGGGAACTGGAGCCTTCTTATCCACACTGAAAGGGAAAATGTCTTGACATTCCATTCTGTGCGTACGCGTGTTTGACACACTCTAAATCGCTGACAACAGAAAAACCATCAAATTATAAACATTAATTTCATTATTTCATATTATTTCCTCTATTGCCAAGGTTCCTTCCAAAGTGATATCAAGGTCGCACACTGCCTGCTACACCTGACAACCCTGTATCAGGCCTAAAATACTGAACAGAGACAATGGCTCAGAGTGGTTAGGTTGCATGCCAGGCCTGACTCTGGCACTCTGCCCATTGTTGGTGCTCTGTTGGCATCAGGCTGGGCAGGCCGGTGGCACGCCTCAGAGAGCAAGGCAGAGATTACAGCCATTCAGGGGGAATCTGAGCTGAAAAACGGAGAACACTCGGCAGATGAGAAAATAACACTCACGTCGTCATAAGATGGTCAACCAGCATGGTCCAAGGACACAATCCATGTAAACTCATACATAAGAATACACACAGACAGATAGACTTGCACAACACAGTTCTACTGTAATCTAGGAAACAGTGTCATCTAATGGTAATGGTACATAGGACTCTTTTTTTAAAGGAGAGGTTGATGGGAGTAGAAAGGAGACAAACAGGTGACAACACACACAAAGAATGTAAAAGGATGTGGAGAGAAAAGGATGACACTTGCAAAAGCGGAAAATGAGCAACAAGACACCTAAATTTGATGGCAGGCTAAAACGGAACAGGAAAGCTTATCTGACCCAGCGGCCATCACCCGAGAGGCCGGCCCATTGTCCCAGGCTCTCCACTATGGCACAGGATCCTGTTACTCTGTCACAAAGTGGCCGTTAGGCTCCTGAAACAGATAGCACTCCTCGTGCGTGGACCACTGACTGACACCACACATCACATCACATCACATCACTCAGGGAAACAAACACACGTTTAGGGTGCTCCAGGTGTCTAGAGAAACCTGAGTGTCACGGTTCTGTATCTCTTCATACAATGCTGCCTTTATATAGCTTCAATTATAGATATTGGATAAAACATTATGAGTACCGTATATGTATTGCTATTATAGATTTTTTTCCAAAGTTTGGCAAAGGTTGAAGCTTTAGCTGGTGGTCTTCATAGCATTGGGGAAAAATCTATTTAGCATATAAGACCTTATCAATATGTTATTCTAAACAGAGGATAAACAAAAGCCTCATTTATACCTTGTGCTAACATGGGTCCTTTTTCCTGATCTTGTCTATATTCTGACTGCGCCAAATTTCCAGAAATGTGTCTACACTATGTCTGCATTGATACCAGAATTCCTGGTCCCTTTATGCAAATTATTTCATAGCTACTCTTTCAAAATAATACTTATTTATTGTCAATGATTTTAGAAGGTGGAATAATTATGATTTAAATGGTTTCTCTGTCCAGATCTGTCTACACTTATAAGATATCCAGACACAATGTGTGTCTGACTACCTCCGGAGGTGGGCAGGATGATCTGATCACAATGTGTCTTTAGATTGTCTACACCTGCCAAACAAATGTGGGCACAATCAGAATGTGGACAAGATCAGGACAAAGGACGCAAGTTAGAACCAGGTATAAACAGGGCTCCACAGACACACAAAAAAAACACACCACAGTATTACCTCACTCATCTCCAAAGCCATGTGAGCCATGGTTGAATCGGTCTTGTAATGGATCAGATAGAATCCAAACAACTTTCAACTATCGTCCCCGAGTACGCAGTAGAGGTGGACTCTCGTGCTGGGGTTAGCAACCGAGAAGCACTCACATTCTAGAGCCACTTTTAGCCTCTGACGACTCAGATGCAGGTATGTCCCTTTGACCGTATCACTTCACTGTCACACTGCTCTACCTCCGCTTTTCCTCTGTCCCTCTGACAGAACTGGCCAGGTTCTGGGGACCAAGGGAGGGGTTCAGTTGGGAGTGCCTCTATGTGGACTAGTACTTTCTGCTAAAGCGTCATTCCTGTCCGGTCCATAATGATCTAGTTGGCTCTGAGAGCTCTAAGATAGTTAATCATTCATTAAGCCTAGGGAGGTCTCATTCAGCACTTCACCTGAGTGTCCAAAGACCCAGTGTGTGTGTGTGTGTGTGTGTGTGTGTGTGCGCGTAACACAATGATGCGGAAACTATCTGCTTCAAGCTCCTCATCCTCCTCCTCGCACAAAATTACAGCACAGGTATTGTGTTACTGATCTTTGATTAGGCAGATACAATTCTGACTAATTACAAACCACTCATCACTGCCATAGTGAAGCTACAGTATCGGGCCTGTTGGGATGAAACTATTGTCCTTTCAGTGCATCTTACAGCTGCTGTCAACACCAGCCTGTGCTGCAGTAAGAGGGACATACCATACTATGATGGCTTTCCTGCTTAACCTTCATGTGTCAGAGAGACTCATATTATGTATTCTAGTGGCTCTTATGTCATCTAAAAATATATATTTAAATTTATGTTTGAATGAAAATGAGAACAATCATACATGATTTACCTAACCATAAATGTGTCGTTGATCAACATTGCTATCCAGAATGATTATTTAAGAAAAAACAAAGTAGAGATGTTTGTCCCACCTTCTCTATTTCTTGCGGCTCAGTACTAAATGATGTGCTGGATTGTGACAGATTTGCGGGAAGCGTAACATTGCCCTCTCATTCCGACTGTTTAAAATTTAAAGTCGAGCATCCTGTAAACATTAACGAAGGCATCTTGCATTACAGCCACACTGATTAAACAGAGAGGAGACATTCACAACAAAGAAGTTAGATTTTAAAGCCACATAACTTTTTAAAAGTAACCACTGCTACAAATCAGAACAGAAGGGATTATTACCTTTCCCGTCAATGTTACAGAGAGGCTTACATTCCCAGGAACTACTGTAACTTTTAAAAGAATTGGGCAACACTGAACCATTTTGAACAGTTTATTTTCTCTTTGTTGCATCCCCCTACCAAACACACCCACCCATATACTTACAATTACACCACAAGTCCTATCCCTACACATCCTGCCCCTTTAGCCTGTGGTATGGCTTGTCTAGCCTTAACAAGCTTTGTGCTACCTGCCCACAGCTCTCTGAATTAGCACGAGTCCCTGTAAAATCCAATTACACCAGAGTCAGCGGGTTGATTTTCCCATTACAGATTTCATGCTGAGTTTGAGGACTACGATTTTTAAACCCAACACATCAGACCCTCTGTCCCTCTCTCACACATAAACACTCCTTTTCTATTCCCCCTGACACTTTATGTCTCTGTAATGCGAGGAACAAGAGGTATCCCTTTGTCATCAAAGTCCACTCCAGTCATGCGGTAAGGTCATCATCCTCATCCAACCTCTCTGACCTTACTCTCATTCTATCATTCAATGAAATGGGATATCCGATCCCATACACAGCAATTTCACTGTTCTACCTTAACACCATCAACAGTGGTGGCAGTAGTCTCAAGGTTAGAGAAGCTGGCCTATAACCAAAGGGTTGCCGGTTTAATTACCAGGGCTGTATGGCATTGTTCCCTTGAGCAAGGCACTTAACCACTAACTTTCTCCAAACAATACAAACACACAAAACCAGCTAGACCAGCCTATTAGGTAACATGTGCCTAGGGGAAAACAGTGACCCCTTAACCTCTCAGAACATCATGGGTAAACAATCTGACCAATTACAGCACAACTCTGCCTCCAGAGGGCATCACAGGGTAGACAAATAAATACGCACAGGCTCAATTTGTCTTACACAACTCAACATTCAACTAATGCTTTATTTATAGGAGCAAATAGATAACCGAGGACGGAGCTGGACACTGAAGGTCAACACTAGCCAGGTTGCTATAGTAGCCTTCTGTATCTCTGCCATGTTCTTTGAGCGAGAGAGGTTCTGCTAGGACACCATGACCAAATGCATGCGATAGCAATAAAATAAAAGTATTCTAAAATGCAATCCTTTAGGTTAACAGAAATTTGACTGAGCTACAATATGGTAATGCTGATAGAGCTGGTAACACATAAATGTAGAGATAGTGGAGGTTATTGTTGTAGATATGCAAAAATAGTGTAGCATGCACTACTGAAAATCTAATGAGCAATCAAATGACAAAAATCTTACCTTTGAGAACATGTACATGGTGTTATATAATGTGCATAAAAAGGAGGATTCTTCTGGTCAGGTCGTTCTGACAAGTCCAGTCCAGGTCGATAGACGCTGAATCTGATCTGGATAGGACAGAGAAGGAGGAGGCCAGCTCATCTGTGTGTTGAGGGATGCTTGCTGAGAAGTGGGACGTTGATACAAGGGTAAGAGCAGCTCTATAAACATTATCTATAGCACCTGGATTTATGGACAACCCATAATGCAACAGCCCCTGCAAACTTGCTGTCATGGTGTCCTAATTTCCTTCTTCTGTTTTTTTTAGGTTGGCCTCATTCCCTGTTCAGTTCAACAGAGATCACTAGACACAATGCCACTAGACCAAATCCCCAATGTGAGAAAATATTATTGCAATATACAGAGAATCATACTCTGTGTCTTAAAATGGCACATATCAGTGTAATGTCAACACTTTTCTGTCTGGAACTCTTGATAGCAACTAGCTGACTGAAGTCAATGCAACAATTCTGACTAATTACAAACCACTCATCACTGCCATGGTGAAGCTACAGTATCGGGTCTGTTGGGATGAAACTATTGTCCTTTCAGTGCATCTTACAGCTGCTGTCAACACCAGCCTGTGCTGCAGTAAGAGGGACATACCATACTATGATGGCTTTCCTGCTTAACCTTGTGTCAGAGAGACTCATATTATGTATTCTAGTGGCTCTTATGTCATCTAAAAATATATATTTAAAGTTATGTTTGAATGAAAATTAGAACAATCATACATGATTTACCTAACCATAAATGTGTCATTGATCAACATTGCTATCCAGAATGATTATTTAAGAAAAAACAAAGTAGAGATGTTTGTCCCACCTTCTCTATTTCTTGCGGCTCAGTACTAAATGATGTGTTGGATTGTGACAGATTTGCGGGAAGCGTAACATTGCCCTCTCATTCCGACTGTTTAAAATGAACTCAACTCAGAAACTTCCTTCACCACGGCGTTAAGTTTAGTCAGCTAGATATAAACTAGTATAGCCTACGACATACTGATTACGATCCAAACAATATATAGTAATAATTTCCTGCTTGCTGCTGTTGATAACGTACCATACCTGGGGCAAATTACACCAACTCTATAGGCAGAGTGTGTTCGGACTATTAATTTATGGGAACGAGGCTATGTGCAACAGTTCTGATGATTGCGGGGAAAATAGATTTCAAGAGCAACTTGGACGATAAACTTGCCCACTCCATTGGGACGGCTAAAAAGTATTCAAAAAGTATACAATCACTTGGGAGGTTGGCCTAGGCTATCTAAATCATTGTTTAGCAGGGTCATTAGTCCTATTTGAGCAAAATATACGCTAACCATACAAGCAATATCAATATATGCAAACTTTTGAATTCCCTCCCCTTTCAAATAGCATCATCCCAACCTGTCAATGTTGTTTGCTGCTTTCACTGGTGTTTATTTCACTGCTATTATTGAGCCTGAAAACAGACGCTGCTGCCCCTCCTCTCCGCGCCTCATCGACCACCTTCCCGCCGCAGCCCACACTGCGCGCCCAAGCGAGCGGGGTCGGAATTCGAACCAGACCAGTGGTGCTGATGAACAGCGCCTCGACAGAGAGGAGTCCACACTGGACAGTCGGTGACAGAAGAGGGAGTTTTAAAAACGGCTTGAAAGGTGAATGAATGGACTCAAACTTAAAGTTGAAAATAACACTTTTGGATTCGTTCAGAACAGGTTAGCAAGGTGTTGTTTACACAGTTGTTTACATTTCATGTAGCGTAGCTAGCTATATCTCTAATATCTAGCTAGCACAGTGGCGTAACGTTAAATACATGTCCCATACTAGTATTGTTGTAGCATTGGGAGCTAGCTTGCAACGTTAACTTATCTAGCTAACTAGACAGTCAGGTATGGGTCAGGTAACTACGCGGGATAGCTAAATGTAAAGCTAGCTGTGTCTCTGTGGTTAGCTAGCTAGCTGTAAGTATGCCAGGTTTATCAACTAACCACAAATAGAACAATGAACATCTTTGAACTAATGTTAGCTAGCTAGCTACAGTAACTGTGGCTATTTATCTTTCAGGAGATGATACCACCCCCAGAATGACGGCGATTCTCAGAAATTCTGGAAGTAACGTTAACGTTAATCATCACACCTCATCACATGATTTCAGGTACAGACAGCTAATCACATCACCAGGCTGTCACTTGTCTGAACTAGCTTACTCTGAAAAGCTTGGCAGGCAAACCGTATGGTTTAGGTTAACGTTATGGTTTGCTTAGAGCCCCCCCTCTCTCTCTTTCTTTCACTCTATCACCCCCCGTGTGTGTGAAAATATGCACACAAACATTACAATGAATACATCAGCACTGTTTTAGTCCTGCTGTTTGGGGCAATGGAGGAGAGGGGGAGATGTATCCCTGGGTGTCTGGTGGTGGGGACTTTGGGGGGCTGGCCTCAAAAATAGAAAACAAGGGGACACTGCTTGTAGTTACTCCTGGGGGGAGGACTTGCTTCACTGCCTTTCTAATTTGTACTGGTAATCGAAGGGGGTGGACACATCGAACACTCCTTTACAAGTTCGAGTAAAGAACAGCTTTTTTTCCTGGGCAATCAGAGCTCACTTCTACTAGGTTATTGTTCAGTGCACTGGACCTGCTTGTCTCTAGCTTTCACATTGTGTTTGTTTGGAGTTCACCTAGCGACATTGTTGTTGAGTAAAGGGACTTTCACCTCAGAAGGAATCATTATTTTGTGCTAAGCTAAATTGAGCGGTATTATTTGTGGCATATGGATGTTTCCCTCAAAAGGTTGGTGTTTTTTCAGATTTTTATGTTTAGTGACTTTTCAAGCAATCAAGTTTGGAGATTGTTCGCAGTCAAATTGTCATTGAATGAACTACAGTCACTTTTATCATGCTGAATATTCTGTTCCCACATTAATGTAACTTTATTGTAATGTTCTCACTGTAGTCTAATTTCTTATGCTTAATTAACTCGTTTCTTAACTCATAGCCAATGGCCCATTGATTGAAACCCAGATCAGCTCTTTTATCATTAGCCTACTTTCAATGGAGTTAATTCAACACATTGACCAAACCCTGACTGTCAAATGAACCACAATCAAACTTCAATGGCCTGTTTGTAGACCGGGTTTTCACATTATATTACTTATAGTTATTAACCATTCCCATTTTTAGCTTGTTGGTATGAAACGGCCCACACAGGGTCTCCAAGCAGCACGTTGTTTTTATCATGTGACTGAAAATAAGTCTACCTACTGATAGCAGTGTGTGGGTGAAGCTGTAAGGCCAGACTGATGTCATTTTGTATGCAACATGCATGTTATTGTAACGTCTGTTTAGAAGAGTCAACAGCATTAAGCCTGCCTTCTAGGCTATGGCTCCCCTCGGGGAGTCCGCTTCAGTACAGAGTGGTTGGTTGTAGTGCAGAGGGTCTGGTGGTGACAGAGAGGCAGATGGCTCTCTTTTAACTCGCTTGTCAATTAGCTGTCACTCAACCAGATGAATGCAGGCTTTGGTCATCATGGGGATGGGGGTGGAGTGGGTTGGGACAATCCGGGAACAGCCCTCTGGAAACAATAGAGCCACGTGCCACTGGGCTGGGGACTGTCGTTTGGGACACAATAACTAATCATTATTCAATGGCCAGACCAACTGTTGCAGACAATGTGCACACTGTGTACCCGACCCTACTCCACATATTCAGTACCGTGGGTGTGCGTCTGTGTATTGTGATTCAGCCAATGGAGCATTAGGATCAGTGGTCACCAGATGTTACATCACCTTGTTTTTCAGTGTCTGGAACTGGAAAGTAACATGCTCATTAAAATGAAGAAAATGTGCTTTATGCAAACAAAAATATAAACGCAACATGTGAAGTGTTGGTCCCATGTTTCACAAGGTGAAATAAAATATCCCAGAAATGTTCCATATGCACAAAAACCTTATTCCTGTTAGTGAGCATTTCTCCTTTGCCAAGATAATCCATCCACCTGACAGATGTAGCATATCAAGAAGCTGATTAAACAGCATGATCATTACACAGGTGCACCTGCTGGGGGCAATAAAAGGCCACTCTAAAATGTGCAGTTTTGTCATATGACGCAGATGTCTCAACTTTTTAAGGAGTGTGCAATTGGCATGCTGACTGCAGGAATGTCCACCAGAGCTGTT
The DNA here is from genome assembly GCF_901001165.1 of Salmo trutta. NCBI lineage: Eukaryota > Metazoa > Chordata > Actinopteri > Salmoniformes > Salmonidae > Salmo > Salmo trutta. The sequence goes on from NC_042979.1 coordinate 13,674,104, forward strand.
GTCAGAGAATTGAATGTTCATTTCTCTACCATAATTCGCCTCCAACGTCATTTTAGAGAATTTGGCAGTACGTCCAGCCAGCCTCACAATCGCAGACCACGTGTATTGTATTGTGTGGGCGAGCGGTTTACTGGTGTCAACGTTGTGAACAGAGTGCCCCCATGGTGGCGGTGGGGTTATTTTATGGGCAGGCATAATGAAGAGATACCGTAACGAGATTCTGAGGCCCATTGTCGTGCCATTCATCCGCCGCCATCACCTCATATGCATGGCGCCATGATCTTTAAACAATTCCTGGAAGCTTGAAAAATGTCCCAGTTTTTCCATGGCCTGCGTACTCACCAGGCATGTCACCCATTGAGCATGTTTGGGATGCTCTGGATCAACGGGTTACGGCAGCGTGTCCAGTTCCAGCCAATGTCCAGCAACTTCGCACAGCCATTGAAGGGGAGTGGGACAACATTCCAAAGGCCACAGTCAACAGCCTGATCAACTCTATGCGAAGGAGATGTGTTGCGCTGCATGAGGAAAATGGTGGTCACATCAGATACTGACTGGTTTTCTGATCCACGCCCCTACTTTTTTTTTTAAGGTATCTGTGACCAACAGATCCATATCTGCATTCCCAGTCATGTGAAATCAATAGATTAGGGCCTAATTTATTTATTTTAAATGACTGATTTCCTTAAATGAACTGTAACTCATAAAACATGTTCAAATTGTTGCATGTTTCGTTTATATTTTTTTTCAGTGTATTTTACATTTCAACTCAATACAAGCGAAAAAAGAAGAATAGCACGTTAGCAAAAGTTTCAGTGACCTCTTGTCTTGATAAGCTGAGGGCAGTGGCAATATACATTATAAGGAATATGTTTATCCCATAGCTCCCTTACAGTAGATGTAACCAGCTCATTGTGTGTGTGTCTGTCAGGCTACTGACCACTGAGCCGCCCCAGCAGAGTGAGGAGCTGGGGGACCTACAGTCTCTGTCCTGGCTAACCACCGTGGATGTACCCAGGCTGCAGCAGATGGCCACAGGCAGACTGGCCTTCAACAACGCAGGACCCCAGAGCAGCATACTGGAACTACACACAGGTGAGACACAATACACACACACAAGCCAAAAAGCACATATACACACCTGGCCTGAAACAAACTCTTTTTTTCAGACCAGCAAAGCAACATGAGTACAGCACTAGGACATAATACCATGGCCCCTCCACATAGCAACATGCAAAACACTTATATTGGAATGAACTACCTCAACAATCAAAATGGAAATGTAAGTATTTTTTGGGGTCTTATTATTGTAGTTATTTTTTAAATCAACACTGTTCTTCCCCTCCTACTGTGTGTCTTTGTCTTTCAGATGGCAGGATTGCCAGGAAGTGCTGTGCCTGCCTCAGAATACCAGTCCTCCCCTGCCCACTACTTCCACTCCCCCCAGCAGGCCTACAGCCAAGCTCAGGCTGTGCAACAGGTAACACATCCACTGACTGTTTCAGAAATGTTTCTGAACTCTTATGAACGTAAGACTGTATGTCAGAAATATGCAGAGTATTTCTAGCACTTGTAATTGATTCAAAGACGGCCTAATATGTCTCTTGTTTTGCTTTTTCCCAGCATTCCCCCAGCAGCCTGTACAACAGCACCTCCTACCATAAGCAAAACCTGTATGATCAGCAAGCAGCAGTCATGAGCATCACCAACCCCCACAGCAACCAGGATCTGCTACAACAACCCAAGGCCTTCCCTAAACCTATCTACTCCTACAGGTAGGACACACTGACCTCTCCTTTTTCCATTGACATTTAATCGGTGCCGTTTTAACACAGTGTGTAAAGCAGACTAGTGGTCAGAACAATTGGAACTGAGCAAAAATGAAAATGCATGATATTTGACGGTTTTTGCCAGCTGCCTGATTGCTATGGCCTTGAAGAACAGCCGGACAGGCAGCCTTCCTGTCAGTGAGATCTACGGCTTCATGAAGGAGCACTTCCCTTACTTCAAGGTGAGGATCAGGGAGATACTGCTTTACACACCTGAGATTGTCAGGGCTCGTGGAAGTTTGGGAACATCAGCAACATTATATATGATCAGTGTAATGTTTTCTACTGATGTATGGTTCTCCACCCTACAGACGGCGCCTGACGGCTGGAAGAACTCTGTGAGACACAACCTGTCTCTGAACAAGTGCTTTGAGAAGGAGGAGAACAAGCAGGGAGGCTCCTCCTCTACCTCTCGTAAGGGCTGTCTGTGGGCCCTCAACCCAGCCAAGATCAACAAGATGGAGGAGGAGATGCAGAAGTGGAAACGCAAGGACCTGACTGCCATCCGCCACAGCATGGCCAACCCAGGTGAGACCTGGCAGGGAAGGATGGGAGTGGAAACATGACAATAATTGCAACATTCTGATTCATTATATAATATTGCTTGATGCGTGTTTATAGCTAATGCTCTTGTATTGGCTCTCAGATGAGCTGGATAGGTTGATCACAGACCGACCGGACGGCTGCCGGAGAAAGCCCTGTGATCCCAGGAGGACATGTGTCCCGTCCAGGCCCTGTGGTCCCCCGCTGTCTGGACATCTGCAGTCCTCCCTCCCTTTCCACCTCCAGGCCCAGAATCACACCCTCAAAGGAGAACCCATCTCCCCTGTACCCGCCCGGACCCCTCCCCTCCATGCTGTTCCAGACTACTCCCACAGCCCCTTCCCCCAGCCGCAGCCCTACAGACATCCCTATAGCCACAGCTTGTACAGCCTCCACCCAGACGTCACAGCCGAGGTGGACGCTCTGGACTCCAGTATCATGGAGTTTGCCGGTGGGTTCTGATGAGGATAGGAGGGATGTCACCATATGTTTAAAATCAAAATGCCATTTTTGTTGATCACATTTATCAAAACAGATAGTCTTCACCATAACTGTCTGTTTTAAACTATGGTGATTAATGTGTTTGTTTCTGTCTTTCAGGGAGCCTATGGGAGGAGATGAGGGAGGAGGGCTTCAGCCTGGAGTCTCTGGGTACCTTTAACCAGTCTGACTGTGAGCTGACTGGCCCCAGCACTGGACAGCCCCTGGTGGACCGACAGGTGGCCGGGCTATACACCACCCTGGACACAGCACCAGCTGTCCCCTCGCAGTACATCACAACCACAGAGGCCAGGGGCCAGGCCATCGCCCAGCTCTGACTTTGACTGTGAAACACTGATATACAGTGTATTAAACACTGAAATACACCAGGACAGACTATGGGAAGATCATTACTGTTGAACCTGAAAGTCCCCGCACCAACTGTATGAGAATCCTGAACTTTACCACACCTGACAGGATGTCTCACCCATTTTATGTCTGTTTATTTATTTTATTTTTTTCCCTGATTCCTGTTTCAACACCAAAGCACGTAAGAAGCAGCCAAAATCAACAAGCATGGGCATGTTTGATTGCGTCTGTCAGCTTTTTAGAGTGATGAGGATGAAGCGTTTTTGTGTGTGGATCTTCGGCGGTAAAATGCAATGCCACTTTATTTCTACAAGAGCCGGAGTCAATGTTTGTTTCTGTGAAGATATGTAGATGTTGTCATGGAAACTGATCTGTTATCCAGGCTATTCCTTGTGGAGGAAAAGTCTTACTGATTTACTAGCTTGTGCAAACAATACTTTTTATTTTACGGGATTTGACTGTGGTACTGTAGCTTGATAGGCTATGTTTTGTAGTACTATAGTACTGCTAGGTAGGCATTATCTCTGCATTTTCTGTGTATTTATTTTGGTTCATTTGTATTTATTTACTATGCTCTGAGTAAATGCTCCAAAATGACTCTTGATGCCACGCCGTACAATTATTTTATATTGTAATATAGAGGACTTTTACATGTTATTTCAGAAATACTAAAAACATTTAACTAAAGATTGTTAATGTAAAGGTATTAAAGCCTTAGCAGATTCACCTGTTTTAACCTGACAATAGACTCCTGTGCCTACTATGGGTTTGTCTAACCGTAAATATTTACACATGCCATTTGCTATTGTTACTAAAGACTTTAATCTTGAGATGAATCTGACAGACTGCTATACCCCTCTGATGGCCGTGACTCTGCTCCGATGGTGTCTCAGGGGAAATGGGATATGCAAAAAAAAAAAAACATTTCTATTTCACACCTCACACTTGTGTGAAACTGGACAAATATAAGCGCCCCCTAATTGACCTTTGACCTTGAGGTTTTTCAACTGGTTCACTTGAATGTCAATAGTGCACTTTGGTAGGCACTAGCGTGATGCAAGAGCACCGTCTACTGTCAGTCTAGAGTATTGCGACAAAGTGCTTATTTTCATATCCATACTGTGTATATATCCCAAGTACCATTTTTGTAAAAGTGGTTATATAACCCTTATGTATACGTAATACATAGTAGTAACAATGGTAAAATTAGGCAGTATGAGGCCAATGGTTTAAAGTTCATTGTCTTTTACATCCTTCTTCCTACCTCTCCCAAAAGGTTGTTTACAGTAGATTTAACTCCTCCCTCTCCCTTCCATGAGGGCCTAATTCCGATTGGATGACTGACTGTAATTTGAGATAGAAGATGCCCCAGCAGGTTTAACCAACTCAACACCTGAAACCAGGTGCTCTCAGTCCCTGTCCTTCAGCCTTATCAACATGAGCAACTGGGGGAAAACATCCAACATAAGTTACCAGCAATGGAGGGATCCTGAAATCAGGTACAGTAAACATCTAAGTCTCATAAATTCTAGCTTACTGGAGTTTTATATTGATGGAATCACACTTAACGATAAGTTGAAGTGCAAGGTGAATGACCTAGTTTTCCGTTAGATATACCTGTAGGGGAATCATAGGGGGAAGAAAACTGGATTCTTTGCATAGCTGGGTTGTTCCATGAAATGAGTGCCCTTTTATATTTCATGTAAAAATTGTGCACCAATATTGAATTTTAAAAGCCTGTTATACACTGAAATAAAACGTAAACGCAGCATGTAAAGTGTTTCATGAGCTGAAATAAAAGATCCCAGAAATGTTCCATATAAACAAAAGGCTTATTTCTCTAAAATGTTGTGCACAAATTTGTTACCATCCCTGTTAGTGAGCATTTATAATTTGCCAAGATAATCAATCCACCTGACAGCCATATCAAGAAGTGTATTAAAGAGCATGATCATTACAAAGGTGCACCTTGTGCTGAGGACAATAAAGGGCCACTCTAAAATGTGCACTTTTGTCACAACACAATGCCACAGGTGTCTCAAGTTTTGAGGGAGTGTGCAATTGGCATGCTGACTGCAGGAATGTCCACCAGAGCTGTTGCCAGAGAATTGTTCATTTCTTTACCATTTACCAACGTCATTTTAGAGAATTTGGCAGTACGTCCAACCAGCCTCACAACCGCAGACCATGTGTATGGCGTTGTGTGGACAAGTGGTTTGCTGATGTCAACATTGTGAACAGAGTGCCCAATGGTGGCAGTGGGTTATGGTATGGGCAGGCATAAACTACAGACAAACACAATTGCATTTTATCGATTGGCAATTGGAATGCACAAACATACTGCGACGAGTTCCTGAGGCCCATTTTTTAAAAAGGTATCTGTAACCAACAGATGCATATCTGTATTTGGAGGCGGGGGTCAAAACCAGGAGGGTGAGAAAAGCGAGACTGGCCTGAACAAAAAAGACAAACTGGCACAGACAGACAGAAAACACAGGTATAAATACCCAGGGATAAGTGGTGAAGATGTGCGACACCTGGAGAGGGGTGGAGACAAGGACAAGTACAGGTGAAGCAGATCAGGTCGTGACAGCTAACTTCCCCAAATTCTGCGTTAAGATTTAACCCACTTAAACCCAAAATGTCTCCCAAGCTTTCACCACCATTCCCTGTAGCTCAGTTGGTAAAGCATGGTGTTTGCAACGCCAGGGTTGTGGGTTCGATTCCCACGGGGGGCCAGCACAGAAAAAAAAAAATGTATGCATTCACTACTGTAAGTCGCTCTGGATAAGAGCGTCTGCTAAATGACTAAAATGTAATGTAAATGTAAAGCCCTATTTATTAAGTTGCTTTGACAAAGTAATTTCTAAATAATTATTATTTATTTAATGTATGACTCATTAGTGATTCATGTACATCTGTCCCACATTTTAAGGTCAACCCTGTTACTTGAAGTCTTGTTTTATGAAACTAGTCCTTTAAAAAAATATATCAAAAAAAAGAATACATTTGAATATCTATTTTAATCAAACCATAGTGTAAAAGCAGGTGAGCTGGTTCTACTGTTTTTGGCCATGTTCTGGTATTTTGTGGTGGAAAAGTGACTGGGTCGAAGATAACATGTCAACCGTGTTACCCATAGATAGGCTAGAAATGTTGAAATGTTTTTCTTTTTAATTGTGAAGCTTACTTGCAATTGCGCCTCCGTGTTGCACACAATAAACATCCATTCCCCTTGTCACATGGGGATTTATAAGATGAAATCTTCAACATGTTACAGTCAACCCTGTTACTTTATTTGGCACTTAATAGGCACATGCCTCTTGAGATGGGAAAACATGTTTTTCTATTTAGTTGAACATGTGCTCTTTATGACAGAATGTTAAAATGAGGTGAAATCAAATGTTGTTTTTTACCAAGTTACACTACTCAAAAGGCACCCAATTGCTGGAATGACCCAGGTACTCTGGGCGTGCCATGTTGTCAGTAGATTGATTCCTGTTGCTGTTCTCATTTATTTTTGTATTTATTAAGGATCCCCATTAGCTGCTTCTGATTCTTCTGCAGTTACCTGATGTGGAATATATTTCCATGTAGCCATGGTTTTACGGAGTACTGTGCGCCTCCCATAGTCTGTTCTTGACTTGGGGATTGTGAAGAGACCTCTGGTGGCATGTCTTGTGGGGTATGCATGGGTCTCCGAGCTGTGTGTTAGTAATTTAAACAGACACCTCGGTGCATTCAGCATGCCAACACTTCTTACAAAAACAAGTAGTGATGAAGTCAATCTCTCCTCCACTTTGAGCCATGAGAGAATTACATGCATATTATTAATGTTAGCTCTCCGTGTACATTTAAGTGCCAGCCGTGCTGCCCTGTTCTGAGCCAATTGTAATTTTCAGAGGTCCCTCTGTGGTACCTGACCACACGACTGGTGCGACAGAACTAGAACCTGTAGGACCTGCCTTGTTGATAGTGTTGTTAAGAAGGCAGAGCACCGCTTTATTATGGACAGACTTCTCCCCATCTTAGCTACTGTTGTATCAATATGTTTTGACCATGACAGTTTACACTCCAGAGTTTCTCCAAGCAGTTTAGTCACCTCAGCTTGCTCAATTTTCACATTATTTATTACAAGATTTACTTGAGGTTTAGGGTTTAGTGAATGATTTGTCCCAAATACAATGCTTTTAGTTTTTTAAATATTTAGGACTAACTTATTCCTTGCCACCCATTCTGAAACTAACTGCAGCTCTCAATAATGTCAAAAGCTGCACTGAAGTCTAACAAAACAGCTCCCACAATCTTTTTATCATCAATTTCTCTCAGCTAATGATCAGTCATTTACAGTGGTGTAAAAATACTTTTGAGTACTTTTAAGTCGTTTTTTGTGGTATCTGTACTTTACTTTACTATTTATATTGTTGACAACTTTTACTCCACTACATTCCAAAAAGAATATCATGTACTCCTTACATTTTCGATGACACCTAAAAGCACTCGTTACATTTTGAATGCTTAACAGGACAGAAATGTGTCTAATTCACACACTTATCAAGAGAACATCTGGTCGACTCACTAAACACAAATGCTTCGTTTGTAAATTATGTCTGCGTTTTGAGCGTTGGTGGCTATCCGTAAATTAAAAAAACAAGAAAATCATGTTGCCTGGTAAGACATTTTAAATGATTTATACTTTTACTTTGATACTTAAGTACATTTAAAACCCAATACTTGTAGACTTTTACTCAAGTAGTATTTTACTGGGTGACTTTCACTTTTACTTGAGTCATTTTTTAAAAGGAATCTTTACTTTTACTAAAGTATGAAAATTGGGTACTTTTTCCACCACTGGTCATTTGTGTAAGTGCCGTGCTTGTTGAATGTCTTTCCCTATAAGCATCTTGAGAGTATGTTGTCAATTTGTTTACAGTAAAATAGCATTGTATCTGGTCAAACACAATTCTTTCCAAAAGTTTACTAAGGGTTGGTAACAGGCTGATTGATCAGCTATTAGAGCCAGTAAAGTTGGCTATACTAATCTTGGGTAGCGGAATTACTTTCGCTTCCCTCCAGGCCTGAGGGCACAAACGTTCTAGTAGGCTTAGATTGAAGACATGGCAAATAGGAGTGGCAATGTCGTCCGCTATTATCCTCAGTAATTTTCCATCGAAGTTGTCAGACCTCGGTGGCTTGTCATTGTTGATAGACAACAATCTTTTTTTCACTTCTTCCACACTCACTTTACAGAATTCAAAATTACAATGCTTATCTTTCATAATTTGATCAGTTATACTTGGATGTGTAGTGTCAGCGTTAGTTGCTGGCACGTCATGCCTATGTTTGCTAATCTTGCCAATGAAAGGAATCAAAGTAATTGCCCATATCAGTGGGATTTGTGATGAATGAGCCATCTAATTCAATGAATGATGGAGCTGAGTTGACCTTTTTGCCCAACATTTCATTTAAGGTGTACCAAATCGTTTTACTTTCAGTCTGTATTTGTTTCATAGTAGAGTTTCTTCTTTTTATTCGGTTTAGTCACATCTTTTCTCAATTTGCAATAGTTTGCGTAGCCTATTGAATAGTCATCATGGACAATACAGTAGATTCAGTATGAAATAAACCAATGGCGTTCAGGAAGTCACATCAGGATGTTGTCATTCTCCAGATCTATTTCTTTCTCTGTATTGTTTAAGATGTGTGTTGTTTGGTTTCAGTGTGGTGACGTTTCGAGGTACAGCGGGAGACAGTCTGCGTCACGATGAGGAGGATCAGTGTGGAGACTATGAGGTCTACACCACGGGGATGCACACTGTGGACCTTGGGGAGCGCAGGACAGGACAGGACCCCACTGAAGGTTTCACATACTAATTTATATTTTGTTTTGTCCACATCTATTGACTGCTCATTTGTTGTTTAGAATTACCTGATGCTCTTGAACTCATGGATTTATGAAAATATGCTATTCAAACTAAATACTGAACCATACAAAGTCTCCCAAAGCTTGAGCTTGACCACTGTCCACTCAATTAATCAACACTATTTCTCAGTTTACCATTACTTATTGATACGAGAACACCTATACATTTTTAAATATGTGGCATTGTTATCTTGAATGTTACCCAACTTTTCATCCAATTAACACGAATTGTACACAAACGTCTAGAATACTCTTCTGACATCATCATTCAGCGCCTAATATCATATTAGCGCTTGTCCAATTGTTACATTGACTTAGTAACCATTTCTGATCATGTTTCATAATATTAATGAAGTTATTCCTGGTCTGATGTAGAAAAAGCAGCATGTATGGGAAAGTTTGTGAACGATAGAACATGTAAGATGTTGTTTTGGGGATTTATTATAACTTGACCACATCTTTCTCTCTGCCCTGTCAGATACCTTTACGGTGGAGGATGCAGTGGAGGCCATTGGCTTTGGAAAGTTTCAGTGGAAGCTTTCTATCCTTACTGGACTGTCATGGGTGAGAGAGTGGGATTGATTCCTATGACCGACATGACCTTAAATCTTTTCAATTTGTGGAACAACAACCCTTTCTAATCACGAGCTGCTCTCACTGACTCTCATGTTGTGTTTACTGTAGATGGCGGACGCCATGGAGATGATGATCCTGAGCATCATATCCCCTCAGTTGCACTGTGAGTGGATGCTGCCCAGCTGGAAGGTGGCTATGCTAACATCGGTCAGTCTCATTCTGTATCTAGACTGGGGTTATTCTCTCATAAGCTTTATCGCATTGGTTTGATTACGCCATGTAGTCATCATCACATTAGACCTAATCATATAGGCTTCATTAAGGCTTGTGAGGGTAGCCACCAGCTAGAGAGGAAATGCTGAAGGCATACAGCCAACATTTTAATAGGATAGTATTTGTAGTAATCATTCATTGGGTGTCAATGTTACAGTGATGTCATCAGGTCACTTCTTCTCTCTCAGGTGGTGTTCATTGGGATGATGTTCAGCTCGACTCTATGGGGAAATATATCTGACAAGTACGGCAGAAAAGTAGTAAGTTTCAGTCTGCAATTGTTTAATCATTGGCTATGATTTGGTCATGTGATGGTGAAATATACTGAGTGTACAAAACATTAGGAACACCTGCTCTTTCCATGACATAGACTGACCAGGTGAAAGCTATGATCCCGTATTGATGTCACCTGTTAAATACACTTCAATTTTACCTTTATTTAACTAGGCAAGTCAGTTAACATCAAATTCTTATTTACAATGACAGCCTACCAGGGAACAGTGGGTTAACTGCCTTGTTCAAGGGCAGAACAACAGATTTTTACCTTGTCAGCTCATGGGATTCGATCTGTGCAACCTTTCAGTTACTAGTCCAACACTCTAACCACTAGGCTACCTATTGCCCCTGTTGAGTGTGAAAAACCCAGCAGTGTTGCAGTCCTTGACCCAAACTGGTGCGCAAGGCACCTACTACCATACCCTGTGGCGGCAGGTATCCAATATGTTGCATTACTGCCCCCAACTGGACTGTAAGTATAGATGGAGGGGAGGAGTCAGGTTAAATAAGGATTTTTAAGTCTTGAAACAATTGAGACATGACCTGTGAGTGTGGGGTTAGTTTGAAGGATGTTATTTTATTTTGTATTACGAAGTATAATGGATTTATTTTATGGTCCAGTTGGGGGCAGTAATGCAACATATTGGATGCCAACCGTCATTAAACTCTGAAGAAGAAGAAGATATGGATTGCATAGGTGTGCCATTCAGAGGGTGAATGGGCAAGACAAAAGATTTTAAGTGCCTTTGAACAGGGTATGGTAGTAGGTGCCTGGCGCACAAGTTTGGGCCAAGGACATTTACATGACATTACATTTAAGTCATTTAGCAGACGCTCTTATCCAGAGCGACTTACAAATTGGTGCATTCACCTTATGATATCCAGTGGAACAACCACTTTACAATAGTGCATCTAAATCTTTTAGGGGGGGGGGGGGGGTAGAAGGATTACTTTATCCTATCCCAGGTATTCCTTAAAGAGGTGGGGTTTCAGGTGTCTCCGGAAGGTGGTGATTGACTCCGCTGTCCTGGCGTCGTGAGGGAGCTTGTTCCACCATTGGGGTGCCAGAGCAGCGAACAGTTTTGACTGGGCTGAGCGGGAACTGTGCTTCGTCAGAGGTAGGGAGGCGAGCAGGACTGCAACACTGCTGGGTTTTTCACGCTCAACAGTTTCACATGGGTATCAAGAATGGTCCACCACCCAAAGGACATCCAGCCAACTTGACACAACTGTGGGAAGCATTGGAGTCATGGGCCAGCATCCCTGTGGAACGCTTTCGAACACCTTCTAGAGTCCATGCCCCTAGGAATTGAGGCTGTTCTGAGGGCAAAAGGTCAGTATTAGGAAGGTGTTCCTAATGTTTTGTACACTGTGTATTTGTGTGGTGAACAGGGCCTGACGATGTGTATGATGTGGGTCCTATACTACGGCTTCCTCAGTGCCTTTTCCCCGACGTATGGCTGGGTCATGGTGCTGCGCGGCCTGGTGGGCTTTGGCATCGGAGGAGCCCCACAGTCGTGAGTGATGTACTACATAAGGCACATACAGCACACCTGACCTGGCTTCCTCAGTGCCGCACTCTGTTGCAATGCAGTGGAATAGAACACATCAGACTTTGTTGTACAACAACGTCACTGTCCAGATTTCCAAGATGTCGTACATGAAAGATGATCATCATAAATTCACCCTAAATGCTACTTTAACAGTATCATGGAGATGCATTGTAAAGTACTGTTGAAATGACTGATGTCTTTGAAATGACTGCGTTAGTCTCTCAATCCGAGTTGAACCTTTCCTAAATGTGGTTTATCTGCAGTGGAGCTGATCAGGCTGAATTAACAGAACACTGTTATTGTAGCACACTGACATTCTCTCTTGGGACAGTTAGACCTGTGAAGATGGCAGAGCAACAATAACGCTCCAACCAGGAACAAAACAAGTGTATTTTTAGCCCTGAGTCTGATTGATAGAACTGGTTCCAGACTCAATGATTCAGGACCAGAAAATACTGCCTTTTGTTATGCTTTTGTTAATAAAATGCTGACTGTTAGTAGTTTATTTTGTACTGAATGTAACTGATGCTGTAGAACCTTTTATTTTATAGCCAAGGTAACGGTTTAATTTTCTGACCAATACCGGGCTACCCTATTACCTGTAGAAGTTAATGTTGTATGCCGTGCTTATTTGAATTCCCTATAGTTGTGCTCTGCATCAGGTATAAAAGTCATTTTTAGATTCATTAATGGACATTTTCTGTCAGGGTGACGTTGTACTCTGAGTTCCTCCCAAGGAAGTCAAGGGCCACCTGCATTATGCTGATTGAGGTACTTTCTGTCCACTGGCCTTTAATCATATTTGTACTAATGCATTAGTTTTATCTCATAAGAAAATAAACCATTTCTGGAGTAGTGTTCCATCCTACAGTGCTTAATCCTCTTGTCTTGGCGGCCATCAGATATTCTGGGCCTTTGGCGCTGTGTTTGAGGTCCTTCTGGCCATCTGGCTCATGCCTACCATGGGCTGGCGCTGGCTGCTTGGCCTGTCTACTGCACCCCTGGTGGTCTTTGTTACCTTCTGTTTTGTAAGTATTACGAATGAACTGAGACCTGCAGTATCTATGGTTCTGAGACAATGGTTGACACGCATCCCAAAGGTGGGTGATACTGAACACATAGGTAGTGGATGAAGTGTGTCATATGCATGTGTCTGTGTCTGATACAGTGGTTACCTGAGAGTCCCCGCTTTGATGTGCTTTCGGGAAACAGGGAAAATGCTATGAAAACGTTAAGACTCATCGCTGCTGACAATGGGAAGACCATGCCTCTTGGGAAGCTTATTGCCAATAAACAGGTGAAACCGTATAATTGGTGTGTGCATTCATGTGGTATATGTTTATCTGAGACCATCTCAGCTGACAACTTTTTGTGTATTCACAACAATTGCTTGGGTGTGCTTTTTATGTATTTGTAAAGCAGGAGGAGCGTGGTAGGATCCGAGATCTCTTAACTCCTCAATATCGCAGAACCACTCTTCTCCTGTGGTTTATATGGTAAGTCGATTTTGCTCTCATTATACAGGCATCTCATAAGCTCAACCAGTGCACCCTGTCCTCCCAGTTCGGAGAACCTCAGAAACCCCGAGTTGGGCCCTTTGTGTGATCTGTGTTTGTATGGTTTCTGTTGCAGGTTTGCCAATGCCTTCTCCTACTATGGCCTGGTCCTCCTGACCACTGAGCTATTCCAGGCAGGAGACGCGTGTGGTGGTGAGTGACAGCTGGTCTGCATGTTGCTCTGAAAGGTTGAAACTTCCCTTTTTGATAGTCTTAAGGAGAAACTCCTGCACCGCCCTAACGATCAAACATGGTAAACAGTCCTGCGAGCCTGCCCTTCTAGTTGCTCTTTTAGAACCTTTGACTTAAAAAATATGTACCTCCAGTCATCACCCAAGGTGCAAAGACTGAGCCAAAGTGCAACCTGGAATGCAAATACTTGACGTTAGATGACTACAAAGACCTACTCTGGACCACCTTAGCTGAATTTCCAGGTGAATGACATTTAAGGCATTTATGTACCATAGATACTGTTCAGCAGTAATTTAATGAAACTGAGTCTTGTGTTTTGTTGATGTGCTGAGTGGGACATTCTGTATTTCAGTTTTTTTTATCCTGTCTCTGCAGGTCTTTTTGTGACATTGTTTGTGATCGATCGGATTGGCAGGAAGAAAAGCATGGCAATGTGTTTCCTGATGTTCTCTGTGTGCATTCTGCCCCTGTACGCTTGTGTTGGAAGGTAAGTGCACTCTTCACCTTGACCAGGTCCAAGATTGGAGAACCTTGGTAATCAAGGGCCTTCAATCTGAACTGGCCCATTTAGTCACTGATTTGGCTTCACCCATTCTCTTAACGCTGTGTGGGGGTGACAACTGTGTTCATGCTCTGCTGATGTCTCATACACTTGGTCTACAGGGTAGCTCTGACAGTCTTCATCTTCATCGCCAGAGCGTTCATCACTGGGGGATTCCAAGTTGCTTATGTCTACACACCCGAGGTAAGCATTTTTTTCTCCATCAGTAGGTACTTGACATCCAAAACCTCAGCTTCTGCTGTTGAGGACGTTTTGTATAAATCATTTTTTCTGTAGGTATATCCCACAGCCACCAGAGCTCTGGGCATTGGGACCTGCAGTGGGATGGCCAGGGGGGGTGCCCTTCTAACTCCCTTTGTGTCACAGGTAATCATGACCTTGTTTTACTTCATTTGAATCTAAGACACCCTGCTCCCTCAGAGGACTCCTGCCCTCTGGCTCCACACCACTACTAACCTCCAGCTATTCTGGCCCATACAGGTGCTGCTCAAGAAGTCTGTGTACCTCACACTGTCTGTGTACTGCATCTTTTGCCTGCTGGCCACAGGAGCATCCATGCTATTGCCCATCGAGACCACAGGCCTGGGCCTGCAGGAGTCTAGTCGAATCACAGCCGGTCAGGAGGAGATGAAAACAGGCCAGATGTCAAATGGCTCTGAGGCTTCACCAACGCAGACCAGCTATGGATCATCCTATAACAGCTGATGAGGACACTAGGGTGGAGTAAGGTGTTGAGAGAAATAAAGGGCACTTGATTATTCCCACTTCAGTCTTATCAAGTCATTTGTCACGGATGCCACACAAAAGGATATTAAAGATGGGACAGTTTACAAGCTGGAACCCCACGCAGACCTTATTGGATGGGAAGAGAACTCAAGTTACAGCACATTAGCAAGACTACACTTAAGTTTGCACACCAGCATTTTTAACGGGACTTTGATGACTGAGTATTTATAGATATTGTGTAGCCTGAGAGGCTCAGATAATTTTTCTATGAATTTTGCTATAACTATTTTGATCATTTAAGAGTGTTAATTTTCATTATTGCAATACATGGGTGCATATCTGTGCATGAGTTCTGAAATGTGTGTACTATTGTTCCATGCTTGAATTTCCCACTTAAAATGCAAATATGGAAACCTTCCGAGTGGCGCACGGGTATAAGGCACTACATCGCAGTGCTAGAGGCGTTACTACAGACCCGGGTTTGGATGGTGGGGCTTTACTTGGCTCATCACGCTCTAGCGACTGCTTGTGGCGGGCTGGGTGTCTGCAAGCTGACTCCGGTCACCAGTTGAACGGTGTTTCCTCTGACACATTGATGCGACTTGCGGGTGTTAAGGAGCGCAGTAAGGCGGGTCATATTTCGGTGGGCATAACATTGAATCCGTAGTACCTCATGAAAGTCATGGGTGTTGCCCTAACTTGCAGCAGGACAGTTAGTGTCCAGGGAGGCCCCTCTGAACAGGGTCCATGAAGTGGCCACACCCCTGGTGAAGTGCGCTACCACGCTGTCTGGAGTTGGTCTACTTGCTGCAGCGTATGATGTTGACACTGCATTGGTGTGCCAGTCTCTGTTTTGAGACAGTTTGGTGTTCTTCCTATAACACACACATATCTGTTCTATTTGATGAACAGTTCTTGTTGCAGCACGATATGCACTCAATGCCTTAACCGGGCAAAGTGTATGCAACTCATGACTCTCCTGTAAGGAGTGGGGAACCGGGTGAAATGCCGCTTCCCCCAATATGATTAAGGTCTGGTTAGCATGTGACGATGAAAGCACTTATGTAAGAATGCTGGATTTGACCAAAGCACTGCTAAAGTGAGGCATGACGGATAGGTAGGAAGCGCATGCAATTCTCCAACACTCTTGGCTGAAACAATAGCCAAATCAAATTTTATTTGTCACATACACATGGTTAGCAGATGCTAATGTGAGTGTAGCAAAATGCTTGTGCTTCTAGTTCCGACAATGCAGTAATATCCAACGAGTAATCTAACCTAACAATTTCACAACAATTACCTTATACACACACGTGTAAAGGAATGAATAAGAACATGTACATAAAAAAATATATATGAATGAGTGATGGTATAGAACGGCATAGGCAAGATGCAGTGGATGGTATAGAGTACAGTATATACATATGAGATGAGTAATGTAGGGTATGTAAACATTATATGAAGTGGCATTGTTTAAAGTGGCTAGTGATACATCACTAGCCACTAGCCAAGTGGCTAGTGATTACATCAATTTTTCCATTGTTAAAGTGGCTGGAGTTGAGTCAGTATGTTGTGGCTCAGTTGGTAGAGCATGGTGTTTGCAACGCCAGGGTTGTGGGTTCGATTCCCATGGGGGACCAGTACGGGGAAAAAAAAGATTTTATGAAATGTATGCATTCACTACTGTATGTCGCTCTGGATAAGAGCGTCTGCTAAATGACTAAAATGTAAATGTTGGCAGCAGCCACTCAATGTTAGTGATGGCTGTTTAACAGTCTGATGGCCTTGAGATAGAAGCTGTTTTTCAGTCTCTCTGTCCCTGCTTTGATGCACCTGTACTGACCTCGGCTTCTGGATGATAGCAGGGTGAACAGGCAGTGGCTCGGGTGGTTGTTGTCCTTGATGATCTTTTTGGCCTTCCTGTGACATCGGGTGGTGTAGGTGTCCTGGAGGTTGGTTGTGCAGACCTCACTACCCTCTGGAGAGACTTACGGTCATGGGTGGAGCAGTTTCCGTACCAGGCGGTGATACAGCCCGACAGGATGCTCTCGATTGTGCATCTGTAAATGTTTGTGAGTGTTTTTGGTGACAAGCCAAATTTCTTCAGCCTCCTGAGGTTGAAGAGGCGCTGCTTCGCCTTCTTCACCACGCTGTCTGTGTGGTTGGACCATTTCAGTTTGTCCGTGATGTGATGAACTTTCTACCCTCTCCACTACTGTCCCATTGATGTGGATAGGGGGGTGCTCCCTCTGCTGTTTCCTGAAGTCCACGATCATCTCCTTTGTTTTGTTGACATTGAGTGTGAGGTTATTTTCCTGACACCACACTCCGAGGGCCCTCACCTCCTCCCTGTAGGCCGTCTCATCGTTCTTGGTAATCAAGCCTACCACTGTAGTGTCGTCTGCAAACTTGATGATTGAGTTGGAGGCGTGCATGGCCACACAGTCGTGGGTGAACAGGGAGTACAGGAGAGGGCTGAGAACGCACCCTTGTGGGGCCCCAGTGTTGAGGATCAGCGGGGTGGAGATGTTACCTACCCTCACCACCTGGGGGCGGCCCGTCAGGAAGTCCAGGACCCAGTTGCACAGGGCGGGGTCGAGACCCAGGGTCTCGAGCTTGATGACGAGTTTGGAGGGTACTATGGTGTTAAATGCTAAGCTGTAGTCGATGAACAGCCTTCTTACATAGGTATTCCTCTTGTCCAGATTGGTTAGGGCAGTGTGCAGTGTGATTGCGATTGCGTCGTCTGTGGACCTATTGGGGCGGTAAGCAAATTGGAGTGGGTCTAGGGTGTCAGGTAGGGTGGAGGTGATATGGTCCTTGACTAGTCTCTCAAAGCACTTCATGATGACGGAAGTGAGTGCTACGGGGCGGTAGTCATTTAGCTCAGTTACCTTAACTTTCTTGGGAACAGGAACAATGGTGGCCCTCTTGAAGCATGTGGGGACAGCAGACTGGGATAAGGATTGATTGAATATGTCCGTAAACACACCAGCCAGCTGGTCTGCGCATGCTCTGAGGACGTGGCTGGGGATGCCGTCTGGGCCTGCAGCCTTGCGAGGGTTGACACGTTTAAATGTTTTGCTCACGTTGGCTGCAGTGAAGGAGAGCCCGCAGGTTTTGGTAGCGGGCCGTGTCAGTGGCACTGTATTGTCCTCAAAGCGAGCAAAGAAGTTGTTTAGTCTGTCTGGGAGCAAGACATTCTGGTCCGCGACGGGGCTGGTTTTCCTTTTATAGTCCGTGATTGACTGTAGGCCCTGCCACATACCTCTCGTGTCTGAGCCGTTGAATTGCGACTCTACTTTGTCTCTATACTGACGCTTAGCTTGTTTGATTGCCTTGCGGTGGGAATAGCTACACTGTTTGTATTCGGTCATGTGTTCCGGTCACCTTGCCCTGATTAAAAGCAGTGGTTCACGCTTTCAGTTTTGCACGAATGCTGCCATCAATCCACGGTTTCTGGTTTGGGAATGTTTTAATAGACGCTGTGGGTACGACATCGCTGATGCACTTGCTAACAAACCCGCTCACCAACTCAGCGTATTCGTCAATGTTGTTGTTCGGAACATATCCCAGTCCACGTGATTGAAGCAATCCTGAAGCGTGGAATCCGATTGGTCGGACCAGCGTTGAACAGACCTGAGCGTGGGAGCTTCCTGTTTTAGTTTCTGTCTATAGGCTGGAAGCAACAAAATGGAGTCGGGGTCAGCTTTTCCGAAAGGAGGGCGGGGGAGGGCCTTATATGCGTCGCGGAAGTTAGAATAGCAATGATCTAGGGTTTTGCCAGGCCTGTTAGCGCAATCGATATGCTGATAGAATTTAGGGAGCCTTGTTTTCAGATTAGCCTTGTTAAAATCCCCAGCTACAATAAATGCAGGCTCGGGATATGTGGTTTCCAGTTTACATAGAGTCAAATGAAGTTCATTCAGGGCCATCGATGTGTCTGCTTGGGCGGGATATATGCGGCTGTGATTATAATCGAAGAGAATTCTCTAGGCAGATAATGCGGTCGGCATTTGATTGTGAGGAATTCTAAGTCAAGTGAACAGAAGGACTTGAGTTCCTGTATGTTGTTATGATCACACCACCTCTCGTTAATCATAAGGCATACACCCCCGCCCTTCCTCTTACCAGAAAGATGCTTGTTTCTGTCGGCGCGATGCGCGAAGAAACCAGCTGGCTGTACCGACTCCAATAGCGTGTCTCGAGTGAGCTATGTTTCCGTGAAACAAAGAACGTTACAGTCTCTGATGTCTCTCTGGAAGGCTACCCTTTGCACGGATTTCGTCTACCTTGTTGTCAAGAGACTGGACATTGGTGAGTAGTATGCTCGGGAGCGGTGTGCGATGTGCCCGTCTACGGAGCCTGACCAGAAGACCACTCCGTCTGCCCCTTCAACGGCGTCGTTATTTTGGGTCGCCGGCTGGGATCCGATCCATTGTCCTGGGTGGTGGTCCAAACAGAGGATCCGCTACGGGAAAGTCGTATTCCTGGTCGTAATGTTGGTGAGTTGACGTTGCTCTTATATCCAATAGTTCCTCCCAACTGTATGTAGTAAAACCTAAGATTACCTGGGGTAACAATGTAAGAAATAACACATAAAAAACAAAATACTGTATAGTTTCCTAGGAACGCGAAGCGAGGCGGCCATCCCTGTCGGCGCCGGAAGGCAGTCTGACAGACAGCTCACATAGCTCAGGTGAAGACGGGCTCAAATGGTGGACTTATAAGTGATCGTAGCACAACAATCTAACTCCAATGAGGGTACTGAAGGGGCCTTGGGTGACCGTAGCCTGCGGGCACCTTTCATGAATTTCGATACTAAAGGCTGCGTCCCTGGTTATGAGCTATAGAGGTGGCTGCCATATACACTTTCAATGTCCTCTCACTGTCAACTGTGTTTGCTGAAAATAAACTTAACATGTGTAAATATTTGTATGAACATAACAAGATTGAACAATTGAGACAAACTGAACAAGTTCCACAGACATATGACTAACAGAAATTGAATAATGTGTCCCTGAACAAAGGGGGGTCAAAATCAAAAGTAACAGTCAGTATCTGGTGTGGCCACCAGCTGCCTTAAGTACTGCAGTGCATATCCTCCTCATGGACTGCACCAGATTTACCAGTTCTTGCTGTGAGATGTAACCCCACTCTTCCACCAAGGCACCTGCAAGTTCCCAGACATTTCTGGGGGGAATGGCCCTAGCCCTCACCCTCCAATCCAACACGTCCCAGACGTGCTCAATGGGATTGAGATCCGGGCTCTTCGCTGGCCATGGCAGAACACTGACATTCCTGTCTTGCAGGAAATCACACACAGAATGAGCAGTATGGCTGGTGGCATTGTCATGCTGAAGGGGTATATCAGGATGAGCCTGCAGGAAGGGTACCACATGAGGGAGAATGTCTTCCCTGTAACGCACAGCTTTGAGATTGCCTGCAATGACAACAAGCTCAGTCCGATGATGCTGTGACACACCGCCCCAGACCATGACGGACCCTCCACCTCCAAATCAATCCCGCTCCAGAGTACAGGCCTCGGTGTAACGCTCATTCCTTAGACGATAAACGTGAACCTGACCATCACCCCTGGTGAGACAAAACCGCGACTCGTCAGTGAAGAGCACTTTTTGTCAGTCCTGTCTGATCCAGCGACGGTGGGTTTGTGCCCATAGGCAACGTTGTTGCCGGTGATGTCTGGTGATGACCTGCCTTACAAGAGGCCTACAAGCCCTCAGTCCAGCCTCTCTCAGCCTATTGCGGACAGTCTGAGCACTGATGGAGGGATTGTGCATTCTTGGTGTACCTCGGGCAGTTGTTGTTGACATCCTGTACCTGTCCCGCAGGTATGATGTTCGGATGTACCGATCCTGTGCAGGTGTTGTTACACGTGGTCTGCCACTGCGAAGATGATCAGCTGTCCATCCTGTCTCCCTGTAGCGCTGTCTTAGGCTTCTCACAGTACGGACATTGCAATTTATTGCCCTGGCCACATCTGCAGTCCTCTTGCCTCCTTGCAGCATGCCTAAGGCACGTTCATGCAGATGAGCAGGGACCCTGGGCATCTTCCTTTTGGTATTTTTCAGAGTCAGTAGAAAGACCTCTTTAGTGTCCTAAGTTTTCATAACTGTGACCTTAATTGCCTACCGTCTGTAAGCTGTTAGTGTCTTAACGACCGTTCCACAGGTGCATGTTGATTAATTCTTTATGGTTCATTGAACAAGCATGGGAAACAGTGTTTAAACCCTTTACAATGTAGATCTGTGAAGTTATTTGGAGTTATACAAATTATCTTTGAAAGACAGGGTCCTGAAAAAGGGACGTTTATTTTTTAGTTGAGTTTAGATGGGGACTTCCCTGCAGCCAGAAGCTCCTGGAGGAAAGTCAAAATGACAGAAATTGGACAGGAAGAAGGCGATTCTGCTTGGTCGAAACACCTTTTTCTGAGCACATTCCACTTAATACAGAGTTCAGATAGAGGATTCCCTGGTTGCCTGAATTTGATCAATTACCAAGAAGGATAACACTGCAGCTACAAGGAGGTCATGTTCAGGGACCACACCAACAACTTCAGTATGCTGGGTTTGAGGTGCCAAAGCTTGTCTTTCGCTTGTGAAAGGAGGTCTGCTCGGAGAGGGAGTTCCCATGGTTGCTGTGGCCAATGTGGAGCAACAAGTAGAAAAGATGCGCTCTCGAGACTGATCTTCCTCCCTACCTGAAGGGGAAAGGGAATTGGTGGAAACACATACAGCAGCCCCCTTAGCCATCTGTGTGATAGGGGATCGACCCCGATTGGGCCTGCTGGACCCTTTATGGAAAACCACATTGGACAATGGGTTGAGTCTTGCAATGCAAACAGATCGTCGATGGCCATTCTGAATCGCACCAGATCAAGCGGGACTGGCACAACACTGCGGGTCAACAAGCGCCAACAACAGGTACAAAAAGCTAAATAGTTACAGTAGCTATCAGTGGTGAAAAAGTGCAAAATGGTCATACTTGAGTGAAAGTAAAGATGGCTTAATAGAAAATGACTCAAGTAAAAGCCACCCAGTAAAATACAACTTGAGTAAAAGTCATAGTATTTGGTTTTTAATATACTTAAGTATCAAAAGTAAATGTAATTGCTAAAATATACTTAAGTATCAAAAGTAAAAGTATAAATCATTTCAAATTCTTTATATTAAGCAAACCAAATTTACAGATAGCCAGTGGCACACTCCAGACCTCGGACATAATTTACAAACTAAGCATGTGTGTTAGTGAGCACCCTAGATAAGAGGCAGTAGGGATGACCAGGGATGTTCTAACCATTTTTCTGCCCTGCTAAGCATTCAAAATGTAATGAGTACTTTTGGGTGTCAGGGAAAATGTATGGAGTAAAAAGTACATTATTTTCCAAAGGAATGTAGAAAAGTAAAAGTAGCCAAAAATATAAATTGTAAAGTAAGGTACACATTAAAAAAAACTACTTGGGCATTAATGGGCATTAATATGGAGTTAGTCCCCCCCTTTGCTGCTATAAAAACCTCCACTCTTCTGGGAAGGCTTTCCACTAGATGTTGGAACATTGCTGCGGGGACTTGCTTCCATTCAGCCACAAGAGCATTAGTGAGGTTGGGCGATTAGGCCTGGTTCGCAGTCGGTGTTCCAAATCATCCTAAAAGTGTTCGATAGGGTTGAGGTCAGGACTCTGTGCAGGCCAGTCAAGTTCTTCCACACCGATCTCAACAAACCATTTCTGTATGGACCTCGCTTTGTGCATGGGGGCATTGTCATGCTGAAACAGGAAAGGGCATTCCCCAAACTGTTGCCACAATGTTGGAAGAAAATAATCATCTAGAATGTCATTGTACGCTGTAGCATTAAGATTTCCCTTCACTGGAACTAAGGAGGCTAACACGGAACCCAAACCGGCTGCGTGCGTGCACCATCGTGCATAAATTTATTTTGTCCCCCTACACCAAACGCGATCACGACACGCAGGTTAAATGTCAAAACAAACTCTGAACCAATGACATTAATTTGGGGACAGGTCAAAAAGCATTAAACATGCATGGCAATTTAGCTAGTTAGCTTGCACTTGCTAGCTAATTTGTCCTGGGATATAAACATTGAGTTATTTTACCTGAAATGCACAAGGTCCTCTACTCCGACAATTAATACACACATAAAACAGTCAACCGAATCGTTTCTAGTCATCTCTTCCTTCCAGGCTTTTTCTTTTGACTTTATATTGCATTGGCAAGTCTTGCAGTCCCAAAATAGAAGGGGGGGGATTTCGGCAGGCAAGAAAATAGCCTTGCCGAAATCTACCCCCCCCCCCCCCCCCCTCACCTTCTAATTTCCTTAATTTTGTGGCTAGTGTTACGAACCGGCTCAGAGTTCGCAACAAAAGGGAGACAACGTGGAGACAAGGAGTATCAAAAATATATATTTATTAGATACCATAACTATCACAACCAAAAACAAGGTGTCTGCATGGAGAGAGTCTCCCCAATGACTGTGGAAGAGGTGTCTTTATCCTGGGACACACCCGAGCCCAGGTGTTTCCCATCAAGCTGACGACCCTTCCAGCTCCGCCCACTGGCATCCTAATAAGGAACAAGAGCAAAGAGAGAAAATACAGCAGACAGAGCGGGAGGGTCGTCACACTAGAGTCAAATACTTTCTGTGGCACACACTACTGGTCAACATGAGTTACCAAAATTATTCAGAAGTGTGCCAGGCCTTGCAGTCCCAAGATAGAAGAGGGGAGAATTTCGTCAGGCAAGAAAATAGCCTTGCCAAAATCGCCCCCCCTTCTAATTTCCTTAATTTTGTGGCTAGAGTCAACCGAAATTAATAATTAATGTATGTGTGTTATATTAAACAAACAGAGGAGGGAGTAAAATGTAGGCAATCAATACAAATTTCAGAACAACTACTAGTCGAATAAGACGAATTTTGGCAAAGAGATGTATTTATAGACTAATACACTTGAAACAAATAACCAAACCGAGAACTGTAGACATTATTAGTGCCTCCCCGCGATCAAACCGACATAAAAAAAAATAATGAAACGCAGCCTAACGTGATCAGAAATCTCAACTTTCAAGCAAGTCGCAGCTGTGAAGAATTGAGTGCGTGCGCATTCACGCGAAGGGGGGGAGAATTCTGGCAGGGGGGGGGCTTTTCGGCACAACACCGGAACATCCGCCTGTTGGGGACTCCGCAGAGAATAGTCTGTGGTCTATAGTCTCAAAAATATAGTCTGGCCAGAATCACCTTGACGACATTTGCCCAATGACAGCGCGCACGCAAATTGAAGCGGCCAATCGTAGTATCCGGCAGTAAAACAGAAGCGCATGTAATTTCTGCTCCTCATGATATCTACGATGTTTTGTTTGTCTGCGTGATAAAATGGCATATAACACAGATGGACGGAATGTTATACTTGCCTTTACAACTATTTACAGATGACTATTCTAAAGCGAACTGTGGAGGATGAGCGAGGCGGAAGCCTGTGATGGGTGTATCATGGTAAAATCAGAGGCAAAGAATATTTAATGCGATCCTGAGCTTTTTCTCCTGTGCTGGACAGGGACAATTTCGGCGCATCTTGTCCCAGAGCAACGCGCCTTTCTTTCTCCCATTCAAAGGACTCCCCTCCTCCGTAACAGCAGCCCACCATGGCCCTGGTAACCCTGCAGCGCTCTCCCACCCCCAGCGCAGCATCCACCGCCAGTACCGCCACCACCAACGCGGGGGAGGTAAGTGGAAACTGTCTAGCGCGGGGGTTGTTCGCTATAGGCAGCGCCGTGGAGGAAACGCCGGGGATGCGCCCGATTCCCACGTCCCTCACCCACTAGGCCCAGCAGAGCAGAGAACGCTTTCAGCTGTCAATAGAATTTTACAAATGTTGTGACTTTTTATTTAACACGGCAAAACAGTTTTGTATGGACATTGTTTAATAGTTGACTTCCTGGAATCCGTGGCGTTTAGAATGGTTAACTAGTCCAGCCCCGCGACGTTAGCTTGTAAACAAAATCTGAGCTGGGGATTAGTTACTAGAACAATGCATTCATTGCGTGTGGCAACATTTTATTTGTGCCTTCAGCTTGTGTGGTTTAAAAGACAAATATGCGTTTATACAGTAGGTACTTTAATTAAAGTATGAACTCAGGCTTTTGCACATTTTGAAAGTAATTTGTTTAAATGAATTTGCTTTGGCTGGCATATGGAATAGAGTGAGATTGATCAGAATAGTACAACTAGCTACTTGCCTATTAATATGCACGGTTACATCACTAGTGAGCCAGGGATGCTGCGGTTGGTACCCGCTCGTTTTAATGGTTCAACTCACTGTCAAAATACTACGGTGGCAGGTGTGAGCTAATATTTCAAAACATATGAGATCATAGATAGTGACCTGGTATGGCCAGTAGAGAGCGCTGATACACTGTATTCAATGCAAGTGTATTGAACGTTTTTAAAACCTAAGTTCAGTTAAAACATACACTGTAGTACATCTCTCCGGCTTCTGATCTCCCTAATAAAGCATATGATGCATTTTTTTTTATATATATATATACCATGACTTTCAAAGGCCAATGAACCATTATGGCTTGAATTCCCATCGTAGCAGTCAGTCGCGCACACAAACACACACATGGCTGACTGCTGCAGAAATGATGTCATACTAATTACATCATTAAAGATACTGCTGCAGAAAGGATTTCATACTGAGTCGGTGACCTACAGTATAATCCTGTGTATTCCTCTCTTGTATACCTGAAAGTATCTAGAGTATGTTGCTACGAGGGATTGGATTAGTTTGAGCTGTCGGATTAAATAACCTCTTCGACATCACCACGGGTCAAGCACAGAGTTTAGGCCTATGTCAGTGCTCTTTTGGCCACCATAACTTCTGTAACCTTTCATGGAACACCGACAGAGTTTTATGCGCAGATCTTACTTGATGCAACAAACAACCACAATTACTCTGCCCTCTGTCCTCTGGAGTTACAGCATTGCTCTAACTGTTACTTTACAGTAGGCCTTAGGTCTTTATTTAGTTACTTGTTCACATCAATCAAAAACACCATAGTAATGACCTATATACCCGAATCTTTAAAGGGAAGGATTCTCTCTGATGTCCCCACCAGTCGATGGGAATCCTCTGAGACATTGTACTGTGACATTGTGATGAGGTATTATAGCAAGGTCAATGAAGGGAGCATAGGACATAGCAGGTCATAATATGGTCATGTGCTGCTGTTGCGCAATCCATGCTGCTGTACTGTCTGCACAGCCATGATGGAAGGATTACTGGTTTGTGTTTCTAGTGGGCCTACAGCATATGTAACATTTCTCTTTGTATTTGTCTTGCAGGATTTTGGGAGTGATGATGACCGGAGAGCAAATCAGAGGTAAGCCCCCCCCCCCCCATATTTCCCTGAGAAGCTGTGCATGCCCAGACATTAAGGATGCAGTAATGTTTTGGAAGGATCTGTTGTGCTCCAGTAGGGGGAGGGGTGGTATACATTGGCCAGGAGATCGGTGAGTATGTTTCCCAAAGCCTATGGATATTGACCCCTGACCCTGGTGTCAGTGGGAATTCCAGGGTTAGGTTACAGCAGGAGGCACACAGAAATGTCCTGGTGAAATAACATGGACGCTTGGTGCTGAATTACACATATTGTAGGTCTATGTTGGTCTGGATGAAGAATGTATTATTCTTGCGTTAATGTTATATCCATTAAAAAACATAAACTCAGCAAAAAAAGAAACATCCCATTTTCAGGACCCTGTCTTTCAAAGATAAATCGTAAAAATCCAAATAACTTCGCACATCTTAATTGTAAAGGGTTTAAACAGTGTTTCCCATGCTTGTTCAATGAACCATAAACAATTAATGAACATGGAACGGTCATTAAGACACTAACAGCTTACAGACGGTAGGCAATTAAGGTCACAGTTATGAAATCTTAGGACACTAAAGAGGCCTTTCTACTGACTCTGAAAAACACCCAAAGAAAGATGCCCAGGGTCCCTGCTCATCTGGGTGAACATGCCTTAGGCATGCTGCAAGGAGGCATGAGGACTGCAGATGTGGCCAGGGCAATAAATTGCAATGTCCGTACTGTGAGACGCCTAAGACAGCGCTACAGGGAGACAGGATGGACAGCTGATTGTCCTCGCCGTGGCAGACCACGTGTAACAACACCTGCACAGGATCGGTACATCCGAACATCATACCTGCGGGACAGGTACAGGATGACAACAACAACTGCCCGAGTTACACCTGGAACGCACAATCCCTCGATCAGTGCTCAGACTGTCTGCAATAGGCTGAGAGAGACTGGACTGAGGGTTTGTAGGACTGTTGTAAGGCAGGTCCTCACCAGACATCACCGGCAACAACGTTGGCTATGCACACAAACCCACCGTCGCTGGACCAGACAGGACTGGCAAAAAGTGCTCTACACTGACGAGTCACAGTTTTGTTTCACCAGGGGTGATGGCTGGATTCGCATTTATCGTCTAAGGAATGAGCGTTACACCGAGGCCTGTACTCTGGAGCGGGATCGATTTGGAGGTGGAGGGTCCGTCATGGTCTGGGATGGTGTGTCACAGCAACATCGGTCTGAGCTTGTTGTCATTGCAGGCAATCTCAACGCTGTGCGTTACAAGAAAGACATCCTCCTCCCTCGTGTGGTACCCTTCCTGCAGGCTCATCCTGACATGACCCTCAAGCATGCCAATGCCACCAGCCATACTGCTCGTTCTGTGTGTGATTTCCTGCAAGACAGGAATGTCAGTGTTCTGCCATGGCCAGCGAAGAGCCCGGATCTCAATCCCATTGAGCATGTCTGGGACCTGTTGGATCGGAGGGTGAGGGCTAGGGCCATTCCCCCCAGAAATTTCCGGGAACTTGCTGGTGCCTTGGTGGAAGAGTGGGGTTACATCTCACAGCAGGAACTGGAAAATCTGGTGCAGTCCATGAGGAGAAGATGCACTTCAGTACTTAATGCAGCTGGTGGCCACACCAGATACTGACTGTTACTTTTGATTTTGACCCCCCCCCTTTGTTCAGGGACACGTTATTCCATTTCTGCTAGTCACATGTGGAATATGTGGAACTTGCTCAGTTTATGTCTCAGTTGTTGAATCTTGTTATGTTCATACAAATATTTACACATGTTAAGTTTGCTGACAATAAATGCAGTTGACAGTGAGAGGACGTTTCTTTTTTTGCTGAGTTTAGTATAACTATTATCCAATAAATTGGCCCTCAGCCTTGATCGCTTGCAAAAGGGATGGAACATCACACGCCATTGCAGCCCATTACAGTAGTACATGAAATGTCCCTATCAGAGGACCCTTCTACACCTAGATGTAGGCCTAGTTGTATCCACTGTAATAACAGTGTTAATGGTTCAAGCCAGAGTTAACATTCCCATCAACCGCTATCATACATTCCATCAAACCAGAAACACTATCCAGCTGTATTGCAGAGCTGGGGGTGAGTAGCACAGATGGAATCCTCTGCTCGGCTACAGCAGGATGTGATGTGATGTAATGGTCTTGTTTTGTTCTAGATTAGACTGTCAGAGTTTCTTGGTAAGAGAGGTGATAAGACCTATTTGGCCATTGTAGTAGGCCCAGTGTTGGCTGCACACTCTGTTCTCTAGTCCAACCTGACTGGGCAAGGGAGGTTTGAGCCTTACACAACATATTCCCCCATCTGGTAGACATGATACATACAGGGTGTGTTGAGATTCTAACATTGACAAGGTAGACTACATTCTTGGTGGCACCAGGCAGATAGAGGAATGTTTGAAAGGTGGGATGGAGAGACATTTTGATGATGTAAAATCTTTCGTGCAGAGCTGCTTCTGCCTGCTCTCTTGGCAGAAGAAGCAGGGAGGATGAGGGAATTATAAAAAACACACAAACTAAACCAAATGATTGATATGAGGGGTTTTGAATCAAGCATCATTGCATGTTCTTTTTTAGTTAAAAGGCTAAACCAGGGGTTCTCAAAGTGGAGGTGCTGCAGGGGATCTGCGGCCAGATCAAAAATAATAATAATTTTATATTTAATATTGTTTTTATATTACTAACAGTTTAAACCAATTTTGTCCAAGGGGTCTGGAATACGTTTTTAGAGGGTGTAGGATTGCAGGATATTAGCTTTAAAGCTGCAACAACTAAAAAATCTCTCTGCCCCATGATGACGTGTAGAATTGCAGGACATTTATTTGTTTGAAAACTGCAACATTCTCTCTCCGATGCCAAGAGGCGGGCCTTTAAAATGTTCCTTCCCAGGGCCCGAGACTTGGTTCGTCCGGTCATGCGCTGCTGAAGTCATAGTAAAACCTTTTATCTAACTCAAGTTGTGTTCTGATTATGAGGGGATCCCTGATGAATTTGCTATCACAAAAGGAGTCCCCGGCCCCAAAACGTTTGTGGACCCCTGGGCTAAAACAAAGACTTTTGAGTTGATAATGATGGAGTCACCAACCCAGAGACTCGCTGTAGGGCGGAATAGTCACACCATTGCTTATTGAAGAGTCTGTTTTGGAAGCGGCCCAGCCCAATCCACGTTAGACCTGCTCATCTCGTCCTCTCTCAGTCCTGTGGACCCGGTGATGTCAGCGAGTCTGCCTCTCTGAGCAGGTTAGCGTTTTTCATCATGAATCTTGTTCTTTAGGCTGCTCTGCAGTTGTTACTAGCTAGCACAGCCACAAAGTCATACATCTGACTATAAACCTAACCTTAACCACATTGCTATCCCTAATGTCTAACCTTGAATGAATACCAAAAAGCACATTTTTGTTTTAAAGAAATTTTACAATATAGCCAATTTTGACTTTGCAGCTGGCATATCTAAGGGGAAATGGCTCAGTTCTGCCTCCAGGACAAGACTCATGACAATAAACTTCAACCTGCCTTCTCTGAAGGCCATACTGTATCAGTCAGGCAGAAAACTGATCCACGTTCAACCCTCTAGCAGCCTGAAGGTACTCACAGCACCCTGCTTGCCTCAGCCAGAAACCCAAAGTACCAGACAGGGTTATGCAACAGCTAAGGAGAGCGCTCACCTCGTGTGTGTGTGTGTCTGTGTTACATGCAGGGACTTAGAAAGGGGAGATCTCCTTGGTATGTGTGTTGTCTAACTAGTAGCTTTCTTAAATTGCTTCAGCCTCTATGTTTGGACTATTATGGACTTGGATGTGTTCTGTGAACGAGTTGTGGTTCATACAGAGTTGAATATGCCACTCAATGAGTAGTATGTTTCCTTTGGCTCAGTGTCTCATCAGAGATCCTCTGGGATCCTTCATGTCAAACAGCCTCCGCTCTACAGACGCGTGCTTTGTAGACTGAAGCTGAGCCGAGCTAGATTCCCTGCCACCCAACCCAGCCAACGCGAAATATGCTTGAATAGAGCTTTTGTGGAGGAGTGTTGCGGAGGGAGTGCTGATTGCTCAAGCGCGCTGTGAGGAAGAGATAAGCAACAGAGCTGAGCAGACGCAGCAGAAGTCTGAAGACTAATCCTCACAACCCAGACGGACAGGAGGGAGAGACAGACACACCAGACCAAGACAGGATACATGATCAGACTAGTTCAACCCAATCTACACCTTTTTACATGAAGAAAAAAAAAAAGAAACCCAAGGCAATCTTGGCTATTGTGCTTCAGAAGCCAAATGTAGTTTTTGAGGCATAAAATGGTTGTGAATGTAATTTTTGCACATGGATGTGCTATGAAGCTATAATTTGTGAGGAAGCCAGTAGACCAGAACGCTACTAAGGGAGAGATCCAGTAACCAGCATCAGGATGCATCTTGTGGTGGAGCCCTCGCAGGAAGCCATGCTTACCATGCTGCCTCACTTTGTGGAGAACGCAGTCCTGACTCAGAGCGAGATCTACCGAATGTAAGTCCTCAGCACACTCACTCCAGGAGAGGCAATCCTAAGTGTTTCTGTCACTGGCATTATTACCTTGATAAGTGGTAGCAAAGATGGTTTGAACGGTTGTAACTTGGAAGTGCATATATTGTGTGACCTGCATTTTCTGTTATTAGTCATTGGTAAAACAAAGTGTAACATCCATTTTTATAGCTCTGTGCCTTTTTATTGACAACTTATTTTTCTTAGACATAAATACAAAGTGTACTTTAATTATGCATTTGATCGTGCTGTTGGAATTGCTTACGGGTATTGTTTTAATTGCTGTCTAGATTCTTGAGTGTTCCTTTTTAGACGTCTACTGTTCCCAGCTGTCTTAGGGACATGGGTATTAGCTCTGATTTGTTCTCAATAATAGTGTAATGGACAGATCAACAGTAGCTGGAGCATATTTGATTAACCTTTAGGTCTATACATCCACCTGTCACTCTTGTTTCTGGATTGTGATTATTGTTGCAGTACATCCCATTTAGAGGACTTTGGACATTTTGAAAGATGAGCTACATATTCTGTACCCAACTGATTTCCTATGGTACCCCACTCTCTGACCTCTTGACCGAGGCCACCCTCGTCATCATCGTCTTTTCAGGACATTCTGAAAAGAAACAATACGATGTAACAGCTGAACAGAAACAAAAGCTCTTGTGACGGACCCACTCTGTCACACCAGTCTTTGTGTGGTGGCAGAGCGAGAGGGCAGCTTGCCTGTTAACAAAGCCCAGCTCTGTTCCTTTTGGTCAATGTTATGGCCAGTGACCACTTAGCTCTGTTTCTCCTGGACATTGTGGAGTCCAAGGAAAACCTAGCTTTTATCCGGGGGTGGTCAGTGCCTCCAGCACAGGGCAGTCAGGAGAGCCCATCCCTGGCCAGACAAGGGAGGGATGGTGCTGGCTAGATAGGGGACATATTACAGTGGTGGGCACAATTATCTGCCCCCCTCTCCCGCCCCGAAAGGTCAGGGGACCTAATCATGTTCTGTCAGGGGAATATTTCATCAAGGAAAGGTCTCTAAAGTCTGCTGACATTCACTTACTGATGAGCTCGGAATGTCCTTTTCTGCTGGTCACTGAACCTTTGAAAAGCAATTAACAGCCATCCCACCCTGTCTCTTTCTCTCACTGTAGCTCTGCTCCCTGATTCTGCCCTCGGTACATTTTGACATTTCCAGGTCATTGTCTCCATTCCTGGCTCTAGAGAAAAACAGTCTCACTTATTGATAAGTGAGAAGAATACTGGACAGTTCATTGAACCACATCAACCTTGTGATATTCTGCAGTAGAGCTTCCACATTAACTTTCGATGGCTGTTTTACTCCAATGAAGTGAACTCACTGGTGTCTGTCAAAGACATGGGAAGTAAAAGTAGGCTGTGGCTGAGTAGTTTTGCGACAACAGACATTCTGTTCATCTGTAGACCTACGTAAATGGAGCACAACAAAACGGGGAAGGGAGAACGGACAGGTGTAGAATGGAGTGAATGTTTCTAATGTCCTCTGAGTAGAACGCAGTAGAAGTACGGTCTGCCACAGACACTGCTTAAGCTGTCCAAGCAGTATAATGATTTGCCCAACACGCTATTTAGGCTTTCTGATGATCTGTTGCCTACTTACAGTACAGTATGTGCTCTTTCACTTCTCAAACGAATGCTTCCCCATTCTCTGTTACATCATCAAACCACTGGATACTGATGCAGTCTGAGACGTCTGTAAACCCTGTTTTCCTGTCTGCTTGTCTGCCTGTCTGTCTGCCTGTCTGTCTGTGTGTGTTTCCCTGTCTGCCTGTGTGTGTTTCCCTGTCTGTCTGCCTGTCTGTCTGTCTGTGTTACAGCCTCAGCGAGAGCTTCTTCATGGTCAAAGGAGCTGCCCTTTTCCTGCAGCAGGGCACCAATGCACAGGGACCCAAGACACCCACA
Source organism: Salmo trutta (assembly GCF_901001165.1). Taxonomy (NCBI): domain Eukaryota; kingdom Metazoa; phylum Chordata; class Actinopteri; order Salmoniformes; family Salmonidae; genus Salmo; species Salmo trutta. Next base: position 13,706,836 of record NC_042979.1, read on the forward strand.
CACCACAAACTCGCAGGTAACTACAAACACTCTTGGCACACACTGAGCCCGTTGTTCAGTGAACTGTGACAATGCCACTGCTAAAGCTCTATGCAAAGAAAAGGTCATATTTGCTGAGGTTGGCTTGGCTTTTGTGGTTGAGCCTGTGTTTATCCCATGTTCACTGAATGATTACCTGGCCTTTGATTGAGTGCCCTCAAGGCAGGTATTGCTTTTAGCAGTAAAGGGGCTTTGTAGATCCGGTTTTCCACATCCTGCTTGTTTGATTTTCCCATCAAGATGTTACATAAACTCGCCAAGCTGGACTAACCAACCCGCAGTGCAGCTGATGTTACCTCGGTGGTGTGTATGTACCCGTAGGCATATGTGTGTCTGATACAGCATGTCTCATAGCAGGGTTGTTGTTGACATTTGTTCGATTGGCGAGTGCTATCCCTTCATTTTGGTGTCCAAACACACCCCTCCCCTCTCCTCCCCTATGATACGCAGGTTAAACACAAGATCAATGTGAGGAGCATTCCGGATTCCTTTGATTACATCACCAGGCGTTCAAGTCAATGCTGAGCTCTGATAAACCTGCCGTTTGTCTGTGTGTTAACACATATGATTGACTGTTTCTGCATGTTTGCATCAGTTTAGCCGAGGGTTGTACTTGAGATTAGATGTTCTGGTACACCATTCCCGATTTATTTTCATGTCCCGTCATGAGCTGTTCAGGTTTTGCCCTGCCGTGTGTAACTTCTGTACAGATGTGTGTTGCTGTGGTTGGAATTGGATCAACCTGCAGGAGGTACCTAAATAGGAACCTGGATAGCTGAGCCGGAAATAGTTCTACAAGATATGGCTGATGGGTAGATTGGTTTGATTGATCGGGACACACCACCTGAAGCAGCTGGATTATGGTATGTGGTCCTCTTCTCTCCCAGGTGACTTACCTCAACACCTGCAGGTCATGATTAACACCCTCCGCTCTGAGGACCGCATTAAACTGGTGAGTCAAATCCCAACAAATGTACTTACCATCCATATTGATTGACGCACAGATGCTACACAGTGTAACCTATTCCTCCTGCTGTACCCCAGGCTGTACGGTTAGAGAGCGGTTGGTCTGACCGCGTGCGGTACATGGTTGTGGTCTACACCAGTGGTCGCCAGGACACAGAGGAGAATATCCTGCTGGGGATGGACTTCACCGATAAGGACAGGTACCCGTCTTTCCTCCTCAGCCAGCAGTGATGGACTACAATGCGGTTTGTTGTTGTCTTAGAGAAATGATTGATTCCGTTGTATTATTCCCAGTAAAAGCTGCTCTATCGGGATGGTGCTACCGCTATGGAGTGATGCGAAGATCCATTTAGATGGAGATGGGTAAGTGCTGCTCTTCTACATTTACATTTTAGTCATTTAGCAGCCGCTCTTATCCAGAGGGACTTACATCTTAAGATAGCTAGGTGGGACAACCACGTCACAGGCATAGAAAGTACATTTTTCCTCAATAACATGGCTGTCAGTAGTTACCCCCCACATACGTATACATGGAACTTCCTACAAAGATACGGTATGTGTCACACGCAGTACATCCCACAGACAATCAAGCTGGATTCACACAGTCAACCATGAAGTATCTCTGATCGTTAAGCCCGTTCAAACGGCTCAGCCCTGTAAGGGACGCAGAATGAGTTACTTTGCCCTCCAGTGGGCAGTACAGTGAACTACAGCCGTTTTCATCCCTCCATGTGGCAGATGAGCTCTTGCTGAGCTGTTAAAGTCATCCCTCTCTCTATGCTGGAGGAATGTTCCATTGGTTTGTTTCCTGAATAGCATCCCGAGCCACTATAGCTCAGCCCCGTTTGTGTTCTCAAACCACTCTCTCTCGATCTCTCCCTCTATCTGTCCATGAACCCAACCTAATCCTTCATCCTCCCATCTTCTCTCTCCTCAGAGGATTTAGTGTGACCACAGGAGGACGAACACATGTCTTCAAGCCTGTTTCTGTACAGGCCATGTGGTAAGTGTCTGTTTTGTGTTTTTAATTCATACTGCGTTTGGGTACTTCAGAATATCATTTTCTGGTGACCTTACATTCCCTGAAACCATAGTGACTGTCTATGGACAGTACTGTAGCACCTTGAGCTTGTGGTGTTGGTTTCATCTTAATATCAACAATCAATGGAATGAAAATCCTAAACTACTAGTGGAATTATTCAGGCTGGTAACACTGTGATGCTGAGAAACGCTGGCAGTGTCCATGCACCATCTACTGGTCAATAGACGTTACAATTTGTTTTCATTCTGAGCAGACTCATATTTTGCTCTGGATTTGACAAGCCGCCTTAATAATGTGCTCTGAATTTCCTGCCGTCATTAAAAATCAATGATCCAAAGACTGACTCTCCATGTGATTAGATCAGTAGAATAGCTACTGAACAGTTGCTGTTGTGAACCTGTATTATGACTGAGAGCTTCTGCTACCGGCGTGTCTTCAGGTCTGCCCTGCAGATCCTCCACAAGGCATGCGAGGTGTCTCGCAGGCACAACTACTTCCCCGGGGGCATGGCCCTCACCTGGATGGGCTTCTATGAGAGCTGTATCACCTCCGAGCAGAGCTGCATCAACGAGTGGAATGCTATGACCGACCTGGAGACCACGCGGCCCGACTCACCTGCCATGTTCGTCGACCGGTAAGACCTCACTCATCCGATTTAGTCAAATTCACTTCAGTTGATTTTAGTATGATTCATTTTCAGTTACATTACCAATCTCAGAAGGTACTGTATGTCCATTATTGTGTTAACCAGGCCTTTTCTGTTGAAATGAAATGTGCTGGTTACATTCATAATTGTATTAATGTATTGACGTATGTTGAACAGGCCAACGGAGAGCGAGAGAACAGAGTGTGCAATCAAAGCCAAACTGCGCAGCATTATGATGTTCCGGGACCTGGAGAATGTCACTTCCAAGGAGGTATTGTCACCTCCAAAAGTATTGGGGCAGTGACACATTTTGTTGTTGTTTTGGCTCTGAAATGATACAATGACTGAGGTTAAAGTGCAGACTGTCGTCTTTAATTTGAGGGTAATTTCATCCATGTCAGTTGAACTGTTAAGAAATTCTAGCACTTTTTGTACTTAGTCCTCCCAACTTCACTTATATGTATGGTATAGTACCATGGTGCAACCTAATACCTGATATGTGCCCCCAGATCCGTGTGGAGCTGGAGCAGCATATGAGCTGTAACCTGAAGGAGTACAAAGAGTTCATCGACAACGAGATGCTGCTGATCCTGGGTCAGATGGACAAAGCCACACTCATCTTCGACCACCTCTACTTGGTAATAACCTTTCTTGACATCCTAATGGTCTCTTTGTATCCATGAAGGAAAAAGGAAACCTGCACACTGCCCTTGATAGTATCACTGATCTTTAATAAGCTTTACGTATCGGCCTCACGGCCTTCGTCAGAGCTTTTGTGAGTTTAAAAAAAATTAGCACCCTTATGTAGACCTAGCCCCACCCACATCCGTTCCACGCATCGAAAGGGGTTGGAGGCGAAGGAAAAAACAAATAAGTGCTACTAAATATAACAATATACATTTCATAAATATTCAAATAAAGTGTGTAAATAAGACATATTAAACACGTCTGTAAAACCACAATGAGGACATCGACCTACCGAGCAGGTTTTCATCAGTCATTGGGTACATTGTACGAAAAACATCAGAGTAATCTTAAATAAGGATAATTCATGTTCAAATTCACAACATAACATACATAGGCATTTTATTATTAAGTCCTTTAGGAACTAATGTCTGGAGGGTGAAAATCCCAAAACATTCTCTTTTACTCAGAGTATTATTAATATCACCTCCCCTGTCTGATATCTTGACTTTCTCTATTCCACAAAATCGAAAGGTAGAAATGTCATGTTTTAGGTCATTAAAATGTACTGCGACTGGATAATCCCTGTCCTTTCTCCTGACTGAACTTTTATTATGTTCAGTGATTCTCTGTTTGAGAGAACGAGAGGTTTTACCTACATAGTAGAGCCCACATGGACATTTAATAATGTAAATAACATGGGTGATGGAACACGTAATAATGTCATTTATTTGAAACCGTTTTCCTGTATGTGGGTGGCAGAAATATTCACACTTCATCATATTGTTGCACTGTGCGCATCCTCTGCATTTATAACTACCATTTGGAAGAGGGCGTAAAAGAGCCTGGCTGATTTTCTTTTGTGGCTGGCAGTTGGCATGAACCAATTTATTGCGTAAATTGCGACCTCACCTATAGACAATAAGTGGTGGATTTTTAAATTCAGCCGGCAAAGCTGGGTCCGATGATAAAATATGCCAGTGTTTCTTGACCGCATCTCCCACTTTTCGCGAGTACAAAGTATTTGTGCTTGTGAACATTTCAGAGTGTTCTTTAGCTTTACAGGGTCTTTTTTGTAGCAGTTCATCTCGTGTTTTTCCCAATGCCAAATGAAGAGCTTCATCCATACATTTTGGAGAATAGCCTCTTCTTAGAAACCTAATGCGCATCTCCGCTGCTTGTTCTAGATAATCCTCTGTGGAGTGGCATATACGGCGCAGTCTGAAAAACTGGCTTCTAGGAAGTCCTCTTTGTAATGACTCAGGATGGAAGCTGTCCCCCTGTAATAGAGTATTTCTGTCCGTTTCTTTTCTATACGGAGTTGTAAACAGGGTTCCATTTGATTTCTCAATCCACATATCGAGGTAATGAACACGTTGAGTGTCACATTCAATAGTGAATTTGAGATTGGGGTCAATGTCATTGAGTGGTGCCATAAAATCTGACCGCTCTTGTTCAGTTCCTTCCCATATGCAAAAAATGTCGTCAGTATATCGATACCACTTCAGGATTTTATTCAAAAATTGATTTTCGTTTTCATTATTAACAAAACGTTCTTCAAGAAGACCCACATAGAGGTTAGCATAGCTCTGAGCGAATGTGGAGCCCATCAATGTTCCATTCGTTTGGAGGTAGTATTCATCATCAAACCTGAAATAGTTACACGTCAAAACATATTCAGCCAGCTCTAGAATAAAGTTTGTTGGTGGATATTTGTTAGTGTCTCTGTCTCCCAAATAGTGAGCTAGGGCTGCCAGCCCCCCACATGGGGAATGCTCGTATATAGACTCTCCACATCTAATGTGACCAAAATACAGTCTTTTGTTAAACCCGTTATTGGTGAGATCTTGTTTATGAAGTCTATAGAGTCTTTTACATAAGATGGCAATGCTTGCACATGAGTTTTAATGAAAGAGTCTACAAAGATCAACAAGGGCTCTAGCATTGAGCCTATTCCTGCAACCACTGGTCTGCCTGGATAATTGCCTAGTTGTGTTTTAGGTTTGTGTAATTTCGGTAAAATGTACAGGCATGGACGTATGGCACATTTGCAGCAAATATATTCAGGTTTTGAGAAGGTGGTTTAATAGGGCTCCAGATTAGAGCATATTTCCCTTTGGAACACCTTTGTGGGATCAACACTCAGTTTTCTATACAAACGTTCATTGCTCAATTGTCTCTGAATTTCTTCTTTATATTTTTCATAGTCTAAAACAACCACAGCACCCCCCTTATCCGCAGGTTTAATAACCAAAGAGGAATCTTTCATTAATTCATTAAGTGCCTGTTCTTCTGTTCTAGTGAGATTCTTCTGAATGTGGTTTGTTTGTCTCGTGTGTATATACTGACATGGCTTCTTGTTCGACTAACCTACAATAGGTATTAATCGAGGAGTTGTTAACCATGGGACAGAATTTGCTTTTGGGCTGAAAATGGGTACCAGTACTTTGATGCGTTTCTAGGCCCGAAACAGTGTTTTGCGAAAACACATGCTTAAGTTCAATCTTCCGAAAGAATTTAAACAGATCTACTTTCATATCGAATGGTTTATCTGTACATGTAGGTACAAAAGAGAGGCCCTTAGATAACACAGGGCGGCAGGTAGCCTAGCGGTTAAGAGCGCTGGGCCAGTAACCGAAAGATAGCTGGTTCGAATCCCGAGCAGACTGTGAAAAATCTGCCTATGTGCCCTTGAGCAAGACACTAAACCCTAATTGCTCCTGTAAGTCACTCTGGATAAGAGCATCTGCTAAATGACTTAAATGTAAGTACAGTCCTCCTCGCTAACCTCTGAACTCCTGCCACACCTCTCACTGTAACCCTGGTGTTACAGTTCATTTCACCCCTGTAACCTGACTAAGTTGTCTTGATGTGCATTCCTTTGTTTGTTTCTTCTCTAGGGCTCTGAGTGGAATGCCTCCAATCTAGAGGAACTACGGGACTGTGGGTGAGTGGGCGTCTCACAAACACTAAAGCTATGTCTAGAACTGCTCCCTAACCACCAGCCCTGGCTCACAAACATAGCGTTGTATTATTCTGTCAAGTCATTGTTGAATCTCTCCTTCAAAAGACCTACCAATACAAAAAGGTCTGTTGTTAGAACATCGCTAGCACCACTGAACTAAAGACTGACATGTTTTTTTCTTTCTTCTTGATGCAGTGTGGGCCACATCCTCAACGTGACCAGGGAGATAGACAACTTCTTCCCGGGCACGTTCACCTACCACAACATCCGGGTGTACGACGAGGAGGCCACAGACCTGCTGGCTCACTGGAACGAGACCTACAACTTCATTGTCCGAGCCAAGTGAGTGCCTACTTCTCAAAACAAACTGAACCCTACTCCTTGAACGGCTAACATGTATGGGAGCATGTGAAGTATTCACCACAGAACATCAATAAAGGCAATGTAGGCTATGAAATAGTGGCTAGTGCCTCTGTCTTGGCCAAAGTTATCCTATAAACTATGTAGACAGCCTAGTAACTATGGATAAGACATCTTCTAAATGAGCAGGGTTTCAATGTAAAACGTATTATTGCCCCACAGGAAGAACCAGTCTAAGTGTCTGGTCCACTGTAAGATGGGTGTGAGCCGGTCAGCCTCCACGGTCATAGCGTATGCCATGAAGGAGTATGGCTGGACTCTGGAGAAGGCCTACAACTTTGTGAAGCAGAAGAGGAGCATAGCTCGGCCCAACGCTGGTTTCATGAGGCAGCTGGCCGAGTACGAGGGCATCCTGGACGCTAGGTGAGTCAGTCAGGGTAGACTGGGGTACCATACAGGTATACCGTAAAACTTAAATTAATAGCCCAGGTGTTTATTTGCTTCAATCACACACAACCGGTGCTTATTAGAGACAGGCTTCTATTTGAGCCAGGCTTGTATTTCCTTAATGCACACAATTTTTGCTCAATAAAATGTTGGAAAGACTACCACATTTGTTTGTGACCAAATATGACCAGTATAAACCTTTTATAATAACAAATCCATCGGCGATCCGACTTGCGAAGACTAGGCTGCATATCATCAACCCAATTTTGTACTTTAGCACCATTCTCACTCGCTGAGCCGACCATGTCAAATCACACCGCTGTCTCCTTTATCGTCTTTTGCGCAATCTTTACGGTATGGAAGTTCAATAGTAAACAATTCACTTAGACCCAGCGTTTATTTGAAATAGCTGTTTATTTGCTGAAATGTGTGCAGTGGCCCGGCTATTAAAAGGGATAGACGGCTATTTGTGACTCAGCGTTTTAATTTAAGTTTTATGGTATGTAGGTCTGTTCAGGTATACAGTGCCTTCAGAAAGTACCCCCTTGACTTTTTCCACATTTTGTTGTGTCACAGGCTGAAATTAAAATGTATTTAATTGAGATTGTGTGCTTAACAAGTCACAAAATAAGTTGCATGGACTCTGCGCAGTAAGTGTTTAACATGATTTTTGAATGAATACCTCATCTCTGTACACCACACATATACAATTATCTGTAAGGTCCGTCAGTCGAGCAGTGAATTTCAAACACAGATTCAACCACAAAGTGAGGTTTTCCAATGCCTCGCAAAGAAGGGCACCTATTGGTAGATGGGTAAAAAAAAACAGACATTGAATATCCCTTTGAGCATGGTGGCGTTATTAATTACACTTTGGATGGTGTATCAATACACCCAGTCACTACAAAGATACAGGCATCCTTCCTAACTCAGTTGCCGGAGGGGAAGGAAACCTCTCAGGGATTTCATAATGTGGCCAATGTTGACTTTAAAACCATTACATAGTTTAATGGTTGTGAAAGGAAAAAACTGAGGATGGATCCACAACATTGTAGTTACTCCACAATACTAACCTAAATGACAGAGTTAAATGAAGGAAGCCTGTACAGAATCCATCCTGTTTGCAACAAGGCACTAAAGTAATACTGCAACTAACTTTTTGTCTTGAATACAAAGTGTTATGTTTGGGGTAAATCCAATACAACACATTACTGAGTACCACTCCATATTTTCAGTCATAATGGTGGCTGCGTCAGTCAGTCATAATGCGTCAGTCATAATGGTGGCTGCGTTCAGTCATAATGGTGGCTGCGTTCAGTCATAATGGTGGCTGCGTCATGTTATTTTATTCGCCTTTCAGTAGGACAATAACCTATAACACAAGGCCAACTCTACGCTGGAGTTGCTTACCAAGGCTACATTGAATGTTCCTGAGTGGCCGAGTTACAATTTTGACTTAAATCGGCTTGTAAATCTATGGCAAGATTTGAAAATGGCTGTCTAGCGATGACAACCAAATTGACAGAGCTTGGAGAATTTTTCAAATAATGTGTTAATGTTGTACAATCCAGGTGTGCAAAGCTCATCGAGACTTACCCAGAAAGACTCACAGCTTTAATCACTGCCAAAGGTGATTCTAACATGTATTGACTCAGGGGTGTGAATACCTATGTTTTCTGTATTTCATTTTCAATACATTTGAAAAAATGTCTAAACATGTTTTCACTGTCATTATGAGGAATTTTGCGTAAATGGGTGAGGGGGGGAAAACAAATCCATTTTGAATTCAGGCTGTAACACAACAAAATGTGGAAAAAGTCAAGGGGTATGAATACTTTCTGAAGGCAGTGTGTAACCAGCTGGGCCTTACGAGGAGTCTCTACCATTAATTTACATTCTCACTCCACTGCAGTCATGAGGTATTCTACCTAACTCGCTGCATAGAGATCAGATCAAATGTGACCGTTAAATTACCACAGTAGCTGTTTAGACGGGGTCAGCTGAGTTAAGCTATCTGTAAGGTTATTCGTGTATTATTAGCTTGGTAGAGAGACTGCAGATAATGACTGAATGTTTATTAGTGGCTAAGCATCTCATTATGTCTATGATGTCTGTCTGTATACAATGCATATGCTCTGTACACATGGTCATTCTAACTCCGTCCCCCCCTGTCCCCCAGTAAGCAGCGCCACAACAAGCTGTGGAGGCCCGAGGGAGGGGAGGACAACCCAGATGAGGCGTCTGGCCAGTGCTGTGGTGGAGAGGAGACTCCCGTGGAGGGTGAGGCCTGGGGGGGAGAGGGCTGCGGAGCCTCCCCCTGTCGGGGCTTGGGCCTGGAGGTGGAGCCCTTGGACCCCCTCAACTACAACTACTACTTCAGACGGCTGTCGGACACGGCCCTGGACAGCGAGCCCTCCACCCCAGTGCGCGGCCCTCCCCTGCTGGGCATGGAGAGGGTGTTTATTGAGATCGAGGATGTGGAGAGGGACGCCCTTCTGGAGGACGAGGGATTCCCCATGGCCCAGCTGGCTCTGCCCGGGGAGGGCACCGCCGCCCAGACCTGTGGGGGCCGCCTGGAGCCCCTGGAGGACATGAGGCTAAGGCTGGAGTTCAGCACGGTGGAGGAGGAGGACGAGGAGGAGGCGCAGAAGGAGGAGGCGGAGATGGCCGCCCTGGCTTGGACTCCTGCAGGAGGAGAGGGAGCGAGAGAGGACGAAGAGAGGAAGGAGCAGGTCAACATGAACCGCTTTAACAACGAGAACGCCAACAACAGTAACCGCCTGGCTGCCAAGCGCAGCTGCCCCGCTACCTTCGACGTGAGTGGGGCAGTCAATAGCTACCTGTATCTATAAAAATGGGGGTGTAAAAGTTGGGTTTATTTTGACTTGAACTGGCTTGGGGTTAAGGTTAAAATATTAAGCTTACATGAGGGTAATTGTAATGCCCAATGCTTCTGTCATTATTCGATCCCATTCATTTCAGGGACCAGCATCTTATTGGTGTCATAATATCTGTGTTTTATTAGCTTCGAGACCTTTGTCTGACCATGCATTCCCTCCCTCTCTCTGTTTCTTCTGTTTAGGACAGTGCTAGCACTGGAAACCCTTACAAAGTGAAGCCCTCCTACCAGTCCTGTAAAGACTGCCAGCGTCTGCCACCAGGGCGGCGCTGTGAGCGCCCGGCAGGAGGCCGCACCCACCGCCTTAACCCCACACGCCACTGCGGGGTGGTCCCCACCATCTCCATAGACCCCCCTGGCACCCACTTCACCAACACCCCCGCCCCCCACTCCCCCTGCACCCTCCCTGCCACCATTGCCCGCCTGGAGGCCTACCGCCAGCGGCTGGTGTCGCCCATGAGCTGCGAGGAGCTGCCCCGAGACAGACACTGCTCCCTGGAGACGGAGGACATGGACGAGCTGCAGGAGGATGAGGAGGAGGAAGAGCATGAGCCAAGGCCTGGCAGGGAGGCTGGGACCGGAGCCATCACGGAGCTCACGTTTATGAAGCTCAGCCTGGACGGGGAGAGGCCAGCAGGTCAGTCTCCTAGTGGGGGGGTGGAGTTGCAGCCTGCTGGGGTGGAGTTGCAGCCTGCTGCTGGTGGAGTGGAGCTACAGAGGACAGGGCTTGAGCTGGGGATGGGGCTGGTGAGGCAGAGGGCAGAACAGCTGGAGAGGCTTTCAGGCTTGGCCATGGAGGGTCCACTCTCAGGGGCTGAGCTTGCTGAGCAGATGGACCTGCACTTGGCGGTGGAGGAAATGGAGGTGGAGGGGGATGTTAGGATGCATTCTGAAACCCCCATTCCATCTACCAGCTGCACGGTCACAGCCGCAGACCCCCAGATGAACACCACCCCGGTGTCGTACCCCCAGGGGTCCACCCAGACCTGGACCCCCGTGTCCTCCCCCCACGGCTCCACCCTCACCCGGAGCTCCAGCAGCGACAGCCTCCACAGCAACCGCGGAGGACACCAAGGCCTGGTCCGGCAGCGCACCCAGGAGATAGAAACCCGCATGAGGCTGGCCGGCCTGACCGTCCCCTCCCTGCTCAAACGCTCCAGCTCCCTGGCCAAGCTGGGAGGCCTCACCTTCTCCACCGAGGACCTCTCAGACCTAGCTGACGATCAGGCCCAGCTGTTCTTCACCGAGCCACCAGCCTGCCCCTCCACACCAGGGGGAGAGGAACCCTCTGAGCCCCCATCCACCCCCAGGAGCTGACTGTTTCCAGTGTGTCTCCTCCAGACAGGTTCCGCAGTCAGAACTTAGGGAGCAGGTTTGATGGAGGAAGTTTGCCAGGTTTGCTAGAGGTGTCCTGGAGACATGCCTGGAGATTCCTCTGTCTCTTGAGACATATTAACAGCATGTTGGCTGGAAGAAAGAAAAAGAACAACACAATTCCTATTATACATACATGTACTGTCTGTTTTATCAATCCAAATAAGAGATACTGTTGGAGAAGGCACTCTCAATGGAGCTCAATGAATGTGTGCAACTGAGCCTCTGCTTTGATTCGTTCAACATCTCCTCATGTGCCCCTGAACAGACTGACTGTTGAATATTGAATCCTCACTCACTGTATTTTCCTTGTGCGTTTTTTTGTGTCACCGAATAACGACTTCATCATATGAGCATCTTCTTGCCTCTTCAAGCGAAGCAGTGTACCTCAGTCGGAACACAAGCATCTCAAGAATATTTTAGTCCATGACTGTTTTTGTTGACTTGCCTCTCTTCTCAATGACTGGCTCAGCCAGCCCTCCTCCATTTTGAGGTACTTCATGAAGTAATGTCTTGAAAAGTGGTCAATATTCCATTCATGACCGTATAGTGTTACACAACGTGTCCTCATCGCCACGGCTACAGCCTCTTCTTGAGCAATGCTATGGATGATGGGAAGAAACGCAGAAAGAGATAAAATATTGACTAAATCCCATTTTTCATTCTCTCCTGGATTCGTTTGTTTCTTTGAAGCAGTTTAGAGGGAGCATATAAACGTTGGATTTGTTTCGTTTTTGCCACAGCTGGCATTTCACCACTACTGTGCAATGGCAATAGGTACAGTAGTTCAATGATCTGATTGAGAACTCATCATCCTTGTATGGTTTGAGAGGATTTGTGGGCAACTGAAAGAGTTCAAATCATTTCGGGATTGGATTTCACAACGCTGTATTACTCTACTTTACCACTGATTAGTGCTCTGTCCCCTCTTCTCCAGACCAGCTGGAGTCAGACATACTGTGTCTGACACCATATCTATCTTCCATCATCTCTGCATCACTCTCAAAAGGCAATCAAATGCGTTAGGTTCAAGTTTTTCTGATGGCATTCCTCTTCTATTTATTCTCCTCCCTATTGACACACATTTGTGGTATTGCACAGTAGATGTAGGAGCTTTGTGAAACCGGCTTTATTCAACTGTCTTTGTGCCAGAGCAACATTGAACTACCTTTACTTGTACTGTAAAAAAAAAAAAACGGAATCGTTGCCATACATTGAAGCAGAACTACTGTATAAGTCATATTTGTTTGAACAGCTTGTTTTTGCTTTGACAGACCTGGGAGTTCCAAATGTGTCTGTGATGTTAGCAGCACAGCGTAATGGGCTTTAGCTGGATCTGTTTGGGAAAGAGCCAGCTTCTCTCAGCCTTTTGCATTAGCATGGCAACACTAACAGCCAAACAAGGAAGTTGAGGCATTGGAAGGAATGGACGATTATCCACCGTCATAGTTTCTCAGAAAGGGGTTACAATTCTGCTTTCTGTTGCAGTCTGTAGAATATCAGTAGCTAGCTACTAGAAGTTTTAGTTTATTTACAGCAGACATGAGACACTTCCGAAGCTGTGTGTAGAGCAGCAGTACAGTATGACAGGCCAAGTCTGACTGGAGGCTCTGCCATCCCGCATGCTGTTTGACCAATCTTAACTTAACCCCTATCAGTTAGAGTATTTATTTAGTATATGTTCTAATTTGATAAACTGGCACATAATATACAGGTAGTTGACTTCTTTGTGGCCAGCCTAAACTTACTTTGCCCCAAGGGTGTTATTATGCTTTTGAAAGTTGTTTGGCTGTTTATAAACTAATGCATTTGGCATGTTGAGTGTGCAAGGATAATATGTGTGATGGTGGCAGTGTGTGTGTGTGCAGGCGCATGCATATATCAGGAGTTTATTACCATGGTTGTGACAGTAGTGCTATGTGAAGATGGAAAAGCTGTCTGTGTATGAGTGCAAAACAACTGTTACCCTTTTAAAGTAGGGGGATCAATCAACTTTTTTTCAATTGAACTGTACGTATGTCATTGCCACTGACGCAATGGCCTATACTATATGTAGACAAGATTGCTTTTGTTTTGTGATAACAAAAGCAGTCTATGGACAAAGTATGACAGAAATCCATGCTGTGGTGTAGTTTCCCTAGCACTGTTTCCAAGTCATGGGCCCCATTTTATTAGATTTTTTTTGTGCATCATGTTCAAAACATCTATAAGTGACTTTGAGTTTCTCAATCAATTTTGGATACTTTCGGATGATTTGGACATGATACGCTGAAAAAGCTAATATCGGGCCCGTGACTTGAATGGGATTTGTGCCACAAATGCTAAAATGTTAGCATGTAGAAATGGTGCCAGAGTAACTAAACCAAAGAATGGATTGCTGTCATACCTTGTGCATAGACTGCTTACAGGGTAAGGAAACCAATGTGTAATTTTGGTGCGCTATCCCTTTAATCATATGAGTGGCTCTGCATTTGTTATATTAGTAACTATTGTCAGTGTTTGTTACTCAGAGGTACTGGTCAAAGCAAATTTGCATTTAATTTGGGTACAAGCCACATTAATGGGTTGGGTTCTGTGGTCAGTGAACACTTTGTGGCGTTTGAGTTACTGCACTTAAGGCACTGGATAAATTTGCCTGTGTTCACTGGTGGGTATTCAATTTTAAAGAGGTTGCCTCACAGGAAATACAGTTATTAGAATGGAATAGGAATTAGTAGGGTTTTAAATTGGGATTTGTCTACAAAACTGCCCCCTGTCCCTTTTTTAATTTTTATTGAATCTAGTTCAGCCAATCAGATGTCTAGCACTTGAGGTCACCATATATCATTTGGGTTTGCGCTTTATTCCTACCCACTGTTATAATGCCTTCATGTAGCTGTTATAAGCATGATGTAACTTCTGACATAGCAGGTTATTAAAGGTTTACAGAATACCCTATAATATTAGAAAGAGTGGAATTAGATCCCGAAAGTTCAACTATTTATTTGATGACACTGGTGTGGTGAAGACATTATTGTAGAATCTGTTTGGTTGGCCAGTGGTGCTCAGTGTTACGTCATGCTCATAGCAGTCAACAGTAGGCCATATGATGGAGGGTTTAAGTGCTGTCAAAAGGAGTGTCTTGAACTAGTCCGTCACAACTGATGCTTAAAGCTACTGCACTGTTATTATTTATGTTTTTGTTTTTTTAATGATTTCTACATAAGTGCCTTAACCCTGGCCTTAGCTCTGTCTGTCCTAACCTCGTCACAGGCTTTGCAGAGTCATTGTGAATGAGTGTATCCATGGAAACGCCACTTGCCCTCTGCCCCCAAAATAATTACCCTGATGCCCCTCGAAAGCGACATCTTGACACACACGGAGTACACAAGCTCTCACTCCCACGTGTATTTGCTTGACAGGCCCATCAATTGCTATTATTTTGTTTTCTATTATTGAGACCAAAGTCTGAGGGGTTTATTTGTGCAAATGGGTACAGAACAAAGTTTTATATATACATTCCCAGGCATCTTAGGGTTCACCTGCCCTTACTGACAATCCTTAAACTGGTCAATGCTTTGAGAGTGAGACAGAAAGCTGGGTATAGAGACACTGAGACATAGGGAGAGGGGGAACTTATTGTAGTTCATGTCAAGAGTACAAGTTGCCATCTTTCCCTGATATTCATTCCTTACCATCAACAAGTGTTAGAGATGTTTTTGCATATAAGGCATAAATGAATGAAAACTCCTAAAACATACATCATCATATTGAGAGTAAGTTTTGTTACATTGATTGATTGTTTTTGTTATATATTTTTTACATTTTAAGCTGTAACTTATTCTTTGCACTATGTTAATGTGTAATGCACTTTTTAAAATGTTATTTTACATTTTGTTAAAAGGATGTCCAGTGGATGTGAATGATGGAAATAAACCATTTCCTCTGCATAACCTATCTGCTGGCCTGTAGTGGATCATACTTAATGGAGAGGAGACAGTCCCTCTTCTGACACTTGCATTGCAACTACATGCACATAGACCATTGGTAACCAATCTTTTCTGAATCACACCACATAAGAAACAAAATTCTAAGGCTAACTTTAATCTGACTTTCCTGCATCAAGCAAAATTATGCCTCAAAGGACAGCCACTCTACTAGGCTATATTAAGCAGCCAGTTTGAAGTTCCATGTTTCCTCCTCCACACTGCGTGAAGCAAACATTTTCTAAAATACAAGCCATTTATTTATAGTTTTAAATACGGTTCACTGGAATCTTTGTTATGGTACCCATATAATGACTGATTTGTGTTGACCTCTTATAGACCTTGCAGAGTTTCAGCTTTATATTAACTAGAAGAAAGGACTGATAGTCTACTGCTATGCGTCAAATTGCAGGGATGTGCAAGGAGGGTTTTGTCTCTTGTGAACAGCAGTATATGTTTGCGTTAGTGCTTTTGCATGGGCTTGGTTAAATCCACAAGGCAGAGAATTCTTATTGAGTTAGTCAAATTAAGTCATTCTGACATCACGGGATGGGCAGGGATGTGCAAGTAAGCAAAGGAGACTGACAGTGGAAGGAGTACCTCCAACAAAACTACTTTAGTCCTTCACGGAAACAGGCTAGACAGACACAGACAGACAGGCAGGCCCGCGGATTCCACAACTCGGACTGGGGTGAGTGCCTCCCTACCTCTGTTCTGCATCTCTAGCCTCAGATGACATTAAGAAAATGCTCTTACCATGACAACTTTATGGATAGGTTACATCAATTCCGATTGAGTTATATTTGTTGACGTGTGGGTTAGTGCAATGTTATATTCCTAATTCTCTGGGGAATCAACTAGAGCAGCATATTATTTGATGTTATTCTGAGTGACATATTTTTGCATTCACGTGTCAGACAACATGGTGCATGTGCCTCAGGTGTTTATGTCATGATATAACTCCCGGGTAAAGGAATCGACACTCGACCATCCCACTCCATCCATGGCCATGATTCAGAACCAACTCCATGTTTGTACCTCTCAATAGGCTGTTCTGAAGTTGGCCAAAAAAGTAAGCAGAGGTATTTGTGTAGTTATCCGTTTATGGCCTACCAAATAATGACATAGCAGGCTTATTGTCACACTAGGCTCTGCATAGCTGTTACCTATTTGACTCTTCTATTAGTTGTTTGAATGTGTGTCCTATGTGGCACTTCTTTTCACTTTTTGTTTCAAAACAGCCTATGTTGGGACTTTCGAGAGTTGCTAAGAGTTTGTTCAATCTGAGTCACATGTCTCTCGATGCTCAGTGTCCTCGCATGATAGGAGAGACATGGAAAGAGCGGGAGGGAGGGGATATTTGGGTGAGGTCGTTGTCACAGATGCCTCCCACAGCTGCCAGCTGCTGCCATTATAAGACTCTGTACACATCCATCTCAAAATAACCCCTTAGATACAAGACGGAAGGAACTCTGCAATGCGCATACCACTGGCATTTTATTTTGTTGCTACAACATATCAACATTGTGAGAATAGAATAAATTAATTGGACCACTCTTAAGTGTATGTGTATATGATATGATCATGGCTAGTTTCTCGTCAGGTGACGGTTACAAAGTCGTCAGACCTGTTTATATATTTTATTCGATTCAACAACTGGGCCACAAAATTAAGGCTGTACGGGAGAGTGGGATAAGTTGAGCCATTTATTTTTTTTCATTCAGCATCATTCCGTCAAGGGAAGTATACTATTCCTTCTAACAAAGATATCTGCATATGTTTCAGGATGTTGTGTATCCCTGGAAATAGTCAGAATTCATGTCAATATTACAGTTTTGAAAATAGAGCTTGTCCAAAAAAAGGTAGTCTCTTGGGACAACTTATCCCACAACTTACTTATTGGGTAAGTTGAATTACGGGACAGGGTAAGTTGAGCCTCCTACAAATGTCTGTACTGAATGAAATATTACCACTACCTTTTTAAAACCATGTCTTTATTTACCCTAACACAATCGCTTTTTGTATTTCAATAATTTTTTTAACACAGGCTTAGCACCTAACAAACACTTTGTACTTTTTAAACACTTTTAACATAGGCCAGGCCCTGTTACCTCATATCCCAGTGATAATGCCTTGCGTTACACCTGGGAAGAAAACACTTCTATTTGCTCAACCTGACATTGGATCAACCATTGGCTTACCCCAAGGCAAACATTTTGACTATATTAGCCCACACAGCTACAAGGATGCACTTTAATGCTTGGTTTAGGATCTCATATTGACGCTTACAGAGACTCCAACTGATGTATAGAACAATCTTAAAATGATCTACTTTGGTTTAGATACAAGCATCATGAAAACTCAAACAAATTTGACTTGGTGAATCTGTTTTTTGGACCTGACTTGCTTACCACTTTTTCCATGTGATTTCTTCCTTCAGACTCCATGAAATGATGACCTCTTCCTAAATATTTGGTCAAATTATGAATTTTGTGTATGGTTTCCTATAAACAAGGGTGGCTCTGCTTACCCCTTTGGCTCAACTTACCCACTCTTCCCTACTGTATTGACCTGTCAGAATTTAATGTAAAAAAAAAGTTATCATATTCAAACTCAACGATTATTAAAACATTGATCACTGCGGGGCTGGGTTTAATGCAGTATAATTGTCTGGGGAGCTTACTGAAAATAATGTTTCATATACGAGTAGCCCTGGACAAGGGCGCTCTCTAGGCCTACATGGATAAGCCTAAAAAAATCAGTGAGTGGCTCTCAGCACCACTTAAGCCTGAAATAGCTAGAGAGGCAGCAGGCAGGATTAGTGATGCAGGGTCAAGAGGTTGTCACCTGTTTGTCCTCAATCACGTCACCCTGCGGAATCAAACGGATACAGGAACATGGACATGAAATTAAAGGCTACAAGATGTCTTCATTTGGTTTTCATCCATAGGATATGTTTAGTCACTCCATTTTGTAGTCTACTAAATCAACACCCTATGAACATTGAACATGTATTGCTACAGTGTCTTCAGGAAGTTTTCACACCCCTTTACTTTTTTACTTCACATTTTGTTGTCTTACAAAGTTGAATTGAAAATTATTTATTTGTATTTTTTTTATCACCAATCTACACAAAATACTCTGTCAAAGTGAATGACAAATTCTAACATTTGTAAAACAAAATCATGAAAAATACAAAATACCTTGATTAGATAAGTATTCAATACCTTGAGCTAATACGTGTTAGAATCACCTTTGGCAGCGATTACAGCTGTGAGTCTTTTATTGGTAAGTCTCTAAGAGCTTTCCACACCTGGATTGTGCAGCAGTTGCCCATTATTATTTTCAGAAGTCTTCAAGCTCTGTCAAATGGGTTGTTGATCATTGCTAGACAACCATTTTCAGGTCTTGCCATAGATTTTCAAGCAGTTTTAAGTCAAAACTGTAACTTGGCCAGAGGAACATTCACTGTCTTCTTGGTAAGCAACTCTAATGTAGATTTGTCCTTGTGTTTTAGGTTTTTGTCCTGCAGAAAGATGAATTAATCTCCCAGTGTTTGGTGGAAAGCAGAATGCTTAGCTCCATTCTGTTTCTTTTTTATCCTGAAAAACTCACCAGTCCTTAACGATTACAATTATACGCATAACATGATGTACCCACCACTATGTTTGAAAACATGGAGAGTGGTACTCAGTAATGTGTTATATTGGATTTGGCCCAAACATAACACTTTGTATTCAGGACAAAAAGTGAATGACTTTGCCAAATTTGTTGCTTACTTAAGTGCCTTGTTGCAAACAGGATGGATGCTTTGAAATATTTTTATTCTGCACAGTGTTCTTTTCACTCTGTCAATTAGATTAGTATTGTGGAGTAACTACAATGTTGTTGATCCATCCTCAGTTTTCTCCTATCAGAGCCATTCAATTCTGTAACTGTTTTAAAGTCACCATTGGACTCTTGGTGAAATCCCTGAGCAGTTTCCTTCCACTCCGGCAACTGAGATAGGAAGGACGTGTGTATCTTTGTAGTGACTGGGTGTATTGATGCTCAAAGGAATATTCAATGTCTGCTTGAATTTTTTTTTTACCCATCTACCAATAGGTGCCCTTCTTTGCAAGGCATTGGAAAACCTTCATGGTCTTTGTGGCTGAATCTGTGTTTGAAATGTACTGCTCGACTGAGGGACCTTACAGATTACAGCCAGAGTATGTGTTGGGTACAGAGATGAGACAGTCAGTCATTCAAAAGTAATGTTAAACACTATTATTGTCCATGCATTTTATTATGTGACTTGTTAAGCAAATGTTTACTCCTGAATTTATTTAGGCTTGTGATAACAAAGGGGTTGAATACTTATTGACTCAAGACATTTCAGCTTTTCATTAAAAAAAATAATAATAATAATTTAACAAACATAATTCCACTTTCACATTCTGGGGTATTGTGTGTAGGCCAGTGACAGAACTGAATTTAACAAATGTTAAATTCAGGCTGTAACACAATAAAATGTGGAAAAAGTCAAGGGGTGTGAATATTTTCTGAAGCCATGTGCTGTTATTAAGGACATGGTATCACATTTCTGTGTCATAGCGCCAGTTACTGTGATGACACGCAGACAGTGAGCATTTACGTCCAATAGGCCTATGTGCATTTCAGAAGGTTTTGGCAATATAAATTAAGTTTTTACTTCAGATAATAAACTGACCTTGGTGTGATGGTCAGTTGAGGTCCTAATACTTTGTACCTTTGTTTGCAACCTTGAACTACTAAGAAACATAATGCTATTTTTATGCCTGTTGAGCTTTGTTCCTCTTGAATAATCTCTCCTCGGCCGTCCATTACGTCAGTCGTAAAACTCTGTCCTGACCAGTTCCCAGACAGACAACCCAGTTCAAAAGTCAAAGCCCTTGTGGCTCTTATGTTATTCCATCCGATCTTTCCATGGTCCTCGTTGTCATAACAATCATAAACAATGAATGGGTTTGAAGGAGGACACAGGAGAGCACTCTGTTGTTGCAGAGCTATAAATCTCTGTTTCCACCGGCACTTAAAATTAGGGACAAATTCGAGTTGGGTCGAATGTAGTTTTCAAATTCGAGTTGGGTCGAGGGAAACCCGGGCCAGCGCAGCCCAGTTTCACAACTTGTGCCAGCTCAATAAGATTTTGGCTGGTGGCGCCCTTACTATGCAACCACCAAGCTGATCCCTGCTGGATGCTGATACAACGTTTAGGTAGCTTGTCTGGGCTTGTTGCTGTTAGCTAGCACATGGACAAGCAGTACTGCAGTAGTCAGACATGACACAAATTACCGCCATAGCTGGATCCTTCACTCATTTTTGCACTACACAATAAACTTTTATGAGAACAGTCAGCCCTTGAATGCTAGCTACCTAATGTTAGCAAGCAAATCAGAGTTGAAACTAGCTAGCTAGCTAACGTGAGCTAGCAGGAATTTTAGCTGGCCAGGTCGTATTGAAAGCTAGCTACACGGCTCTGAGTCTGGTTGGCACTGGCAGTAGTATGGGGTACCGTTAGTTATAGCATGGTGAGGGTGAATTAAATTCTTCATCTTGTTAGCTAGCTAGCTAGCAACATTAGCGAAGCCAGCTGCAGTTACATATTGGCTACCTAGCAATATGACATCATTTCAAATTTCTGGAGGCAGTGGAAACGCAATTTGAGCTAGCCCACCAAGGCCAGCCCAACCTGGGTTGACTTCAAAGTGCCAATGGAAACGGAGCTGAACTCAGACTGCATGATGCTACTGATGGGACATGATCGGATTGGTTTAATTCTATCGTGTGCCTTACTGTACTATTCTAAGATTGTGCTTAGATCATGCCCTTACTGTAGATATATGTCAATATGCTTAATAGATGTATTTTCAATGGGAAATGGACATTGGTTTTGTTCAGTTCACGTTCCAAACAGCCCTCAGTCTTTGACCTTGGCACCTGGCTGCTGACTGATTCTATTATCCCAGTTGTCCTGTTTCCCTTTTGGCCCTGTGACTCACTGGCGGCAGTGAGAGCCACTTTAATTATAGCGCCACAACATTCCAGCAGGACAGAATGAAGAGAGAGAGAGTCCACTGGAGAGAGTGGTGGGTTTTCAAAAGGAAAGAGAGAGTAATATAGTTATTTTCTATTTCCTATTCTATATATAGAAATCTAGAAAGGTAGAGGTAGGGGGTGAGATTGTGAGCGAGTAAGAGAGCGAGAGGCTTGGCCCTAGGCCTTATGTCAAATTAAGAGATGGGCAAGCAGAATGCTACTGTACACTGAGTCATTCCTTGACCACTGCTGTGTCTTGACATGTATCTCTCTTCCTTTTAGAGAGAAAACAACTAAAACAACCAATGGGTCAGAAACTGAACAAAGTGTCGGAAAAGGAAGGAGTTTCAACAAATGCCTCCAATGGAGGAGAGCAGTCGGAGCCCGGTGAACAGGGCAGTGGTAGCAGTAGCGGTGGGACTGGGAGCTATGGGAAAACAGAGGGCCTGAGTGTCAGCAGCAGCCTGGCCAGTGAGCAGGGAGGCGATGAGCTCACTGCCACCCCGGCCTTGACAGACACCCTCAGTGAGGGGCCAATGAGCACCTCTCTATGTGAGGAACAGAGCCCCTTGACTGCGGGGGGAGGGAACGAGGGAGGGGACAGAGAAGGCAGGGCTGTCACATATGATATAGAGAAGCCAGAAAGTGTCCTGAACTCTGAGAGGAGCACACAGCACTCAGAGCCCAAAACACAGAATAAAGCTGTGGGTAGTAAGAAAAGGGCAAATACAATGGAAGGACAAGTGAGGAGTAAATCCCTGGCTGGAAGTTGGCACAGCAACTCAGATACAGAGGATACGACAGATATGTCTAACACAGAGGACTTGGTGACTACAGAGCCTACCGAGGAGGACTTCGTACTTCTGGAGAAGGATGAATCGGGGTTATCATCTAATGTGAGGAGCGCGATCGCTAATATCAGGGACAAAGAGAAGGAAATTAAACCGCTCTCTGTAAATAGAATAGTGAAGGAGGATAGGACTTCTGCCGCTGTTGTGGATAAACCTCAAGACCATACAACGTCGCCTACTGATCCAAAGAGGAACGTTTCTTCTGCTGTGAATGTTCAGAGGCTCAGTGAGGACAGACTTCAGAGCTCTTCAGGAAAAAAACACCAGGAATCCAGTAAGAAGACCTCACAAAAAGCCTCACTTTTGGGTGATGAAACAAGCAAAACCCAGAGTTTGCAACAAGTAATACGGGATGAGGATACGAGCAGCACTGTAAACACTTCTTGTGTTCTTTCCGGTAATGGTAGCAGCGGTTGCGATGCACATACCCAGTGTTCACACACAGAATGTTCGGAAAGAGCGGATCCACATTTGGCTGAACCTGAAGGCATCGTGTGTCGCCCGAAGAAGGCTGAACGAACTGAAGCTGTCAAAGCTATGAAGGAGAATGAGGCGGGAAAGACTGCGACTTGTGAGCTCAAAACGGGCATTCAAGGCAAAGAACCAGCCCTCTTGAGTATTGAATCAACCCATGCCAATTCCAAGCCAAATTATATATATAATAAATCCCCTGAAGATAAAGACTGCACCCATGAGGATTTGGTCCTATTGAATATAGAGGAAGAACTTGATGAGAAAACAGAAGCATTAACCACGCTCAACACAAAAACGAAGCCGGACAAACGCTCGGAGACGACAGATCTTGTTAAGAGTGGTTCACAAACTGAAAAAGAGCGGAAGGCCACAGCCACAGATGAGCATCCACAGGTGAAAGACGTGCCGAGGAGGAAGGTAAAGAGAGACTGTGTCACAGACCACAGGATTGAGGCTTGTCAGTCAAATCGGTGCGAACCTGAAGTACCCAGGGCATCTTCCGCATGTGTCCCAGGACATCTTGACACACCAAATCCTCCTCAGCCTCCACCAAAGGCCAAAGGTACAGACAAAACTGGGAAATCCATTCAACAGTTTGATAATGTAGAGAGCCATTGTGGTAGTGTCTCCTTACAACAGCAAACTGAAACTTCTACTGGAAAAGCAAAAGAAGTATCCCCGTCCACTGATACATGCACCTCCATCACCAAATATCAACATTTAGCTGCTGAACAGTCTCAGAGTAAGATTGAGGCTGTTTTACATGATGCTAAGGAAGAACTTGCTGGTAGTTGTTCTTCTGTGAAGGTAGAGAAAGGTAGAGTACTTCAGAATGCAGTCATATCTCCCTCACCAATTCAGATTCTGAGTGTTACTGAGAATGCCAAAACATCCTTTTCTGATGAGAATGTTAATTTAACGGCTGGTAGAAAAACAAACATCCAATCAGCTGCCTCTATGTCAAAAAAACAGGTCAAAGTTAATGTCCTCTCCTGCTCTGTCCCCAAGATGCCACAACTCATAACTGCCTCGTCCTCATGCTCATTAGAACAATGCAATGTGATTCCCTTACCTCCTCTGTCTGTGCCAACTTTAGAGGACAGTGATGGGCAGAGGCAGGTTGTTAGCATGCAGATGGAGAGCCAGCCTGTCTGTTACATTGCTGTCATCACCCCACCACCCCTCATTCATAGTCTGCCTGAGAGGAAAATGGAGAGCACATTGCCAACACAACAAAACAACAGTATGGATTTCACCCAGACAGAGGACAAAGCGACCTCAGGTGCCTCTATAGATCCTTATGTTGCAGGGAAGAGGCTTAAACCAAAGGGGCCTCCTCCACCTGTCCCAAAAAAGCCCCCAAATCCCTTCGTTAAGATTCCAGCTGCAAAAACATGCTGCTTGGATGAGCAGAAGATATGTGATGATTATTACCACAAGGAGGAGGAGAAGAAGAAGAAGAGGAGGAGACATTCACATCAAGTCAACAAAGAAAATGCTTGTGACACAGCTCCTCAGGACATGTGTGTGTTATGGGACAACACAGGTGCTGCTTACACTGTACCATCCAACATGTACACGCCAGATAATTTTGATTTTTCACAACGACAAAGGACACCAACTAGAGAGGAAAAGTATAGAAATATCATAGATTTTGATGCTTGGGCACAAATGGTCAAACGTGCTGCAGAAGAGGAAGAACCAAAACAACTTGACATGTTGCACGGACAACCTGTTTTGGAAAAGCAGGCTAAATGCAAAGGTCCACCGCCTCCTGTACCAAAAAAGCCCCAAAAGCCATTTGTTCTATTAGAAACGGTTGCAATCTCAGAAGACATAACTTGTCCTTCATATGACGAGGAGATACGAGAACTAGAGCAGGCATTGTGTGAGAGAATGGAATGTGATGATGATGATGACCCTGAACCCCATGCTGACACTGTCAGCACAGATGTCCGTTGGAAGAACTTTGACCACAGTGACCGTGGAATCCATAGTGGTCTTGTTGAGCAGCGTTATCGTGATACTGTGTCTGAGCATGAAACTGAGACATACAGGCCTGTGGCTGAGCATGAAACTGAGACATACAGGCCTGTGGCTGAGCTTATAAAGGAGACTAACCGGATGCACCAGAGAATCAGGCATGCAGACTGGACAAAACCCCTTGCGGCCAAGTCCATGATCAGACATGCAGACCGGGCAAAACCGCTCACGGCCATGTCCATTGCCAGGGCTGTGGACCAGGGCCAGAGCCTGAAAGTATCACAGATGAAGAAGGCCTTTGATGTCACTAAGAAGCCTGCTGAAAAACCACCAGAGCCTGAACCCAAAAAAGGTAAGAAGGTGCTTTGGATCAATGTTCTCTCTGTCTATATGTCTCCCTCATATCAAATGTAATTTGTAACATGCTTTGTAAACAACAGGTATAGACTAACAGTGAAACTCTTAATTGCGGACCCTTCCCAAAAATGCAGAGAGAAAAAAAGAGAATAAATAGAAAAACACAAGGAATAAATACACAATGAGTAATGATAACTTGGCTATATGCACGGGGTCCCAGTACCGAGTCGATGTGCAAGGGTTCCAGGTAATCGAGGTAGATTCAGTATGCATAGTTTCCTAGGAACTGTCGGCGCCGGAAGTACTAAGATGTATGTACGTACACAGTAGGTAGGGATAAAGTGACTAGGAAACAGGATAGATAAACAGTAGTAGCAGTGTTAGTGTATGTGATGAGTCAAAAGGGACAATGCTATAGCTATTGGTTAGCTATTTAATACTTGGGGGTAAAAGCTGTTCAGGGTCCTGTTGGATCCAGACTTGATGCATCGGTACTGCTTCTATGACTTGGATGGCTGGAGTCTTTGACCATTTTTAGGGCCTTCCTCTGACACGTCCTGGTATAGAAGTCCTGGATGGCAGGGAGCTCGGCCCCAGTGATGTACTCTCTCTCCCTCCCTCCCTCCCTCTTGCTCGCTCACTCTAGTTGGTGTGTGTCTCTCTCTCTCTCACCCACACACACACACAGCCACACACACGCACACGTGAGGAACCTGAGTTGTAAAGAAGTCATTTTTGTCAGATTGCAGTCTGCCTTTGAGTCAATGACACACACTAGCCCTTTGAAACTATGTTATGTACATGTTAGAATGTGTTAGTCGTTGGGTTCAGCCGTACTGTACATAGAACCACATGTATGTGGGAAGTTTGAGGGTTGGCAATAGTGCCTGATAAATTGCTGACTCTTACAATGAAAATAAATAAGGTACAGGTTGACTTGGAGCAAACATCTGAGAAATGTGGTAAGCAGGATAGCGTGAATGGAGACATTTGGAACTGCCTGCCCTGCAGTTCTCAGAATCACCACATGCAGGCGCACTAAACATAAGAAAGCTGAGTATTGGCACATTATTGTACACATTCTTTTGCTGTTGGTTTTGAATGTGCCTTGAAGTTTAACTGTAGGCTATGTCCAATCTAGCAGGGCTATGCAGTTGCATGGGTGTGTCAATTAAAAAGTAAATTAGGCTGAGTGTGTGACATTTCATGCTGGTTGCATGTACAGGTTGTCTACAGCAAATACTCAATCATTTCTGAGACCATTGGCATTGTTCCTCCAAAACGACCATGATCTAGGCCTAGTTGTCTTTTTATTATAGGCCTACTTGTAACAGTGTTGGTGATGCTTTCATAGACCCATTAATAATTTTCAGTGGAGAAAAAAAAACATTTTTTATTAAAAGAGTATCTTTATCATATAAATGAGACAATTGGTATCTCTCCGATATGGGATTCCTATAATGCCTCATATGGAAGAGGCGGGGATGAAACAGGGCGTTGCTTCCGGTTCATAGAATTGCAGTCTGGAGGGAAAGAATACTCGAACGGCTGAACGAGTGTGACAAGGGAAAATCTTAACGGACGAGGGCTAAACTACCATATTCATGTTTTCAGATTGATTACCTCGTGTTCACGGAAAATTTCGCATAGATTTAGGAGGTAAGGAAAATGGACTGTCCTGTATTTGCAGTAAACATCTTGCTGCTAGCTATCCTACCCGGCTGTGCACCGTTTTGAATGGGAACAGCCAGATCCATGAATAAAATCTGCACTTGCGTCATAATAGCTCACTGACGGTGGTCTATGCTCCGAATTCTAGACGGTAGCATCTTCATGTAAATTCCTAAACATCTTTGTCATCCATTTATTAGACACCGCTGTAGCAAGTCATTATTAACCGCACATTTTTCCTCCTGGGTGGGGAGCTGCCTTTGGAAATTTTTGCTAATGAATTGCACATAAGGAAGTAGCTAGCATTTTTGCTTGCCACACAATGCATGGCGATTGTCCACCTTTAGATTGTGGAATGAAGAGTAGCCTGCTATGTTCTGACTATGGTCAAATGTGTTGGTTTATTAATACACTGTACTTACATGTCTGATCAATCATCAATAACCTGTATGAATCAGAAACATGCATGGAGATGACGGCAGCCTACAGGACCCAGCCATCTAGCTAATAGCTAGCTACATTGCTTAGCTACCTAGCTACATGCTCTGTGGCAGACAATGATGTGTCCAATGATATGCATCAATGATGCCCAGTCTGATAGCTAGCTAGGCCATAAACGTATTATAGATGCCACTGGTGGGGTTGTCACAGTTCAATCCAAGACTATAGTTATCAGTCTGTCTACTGCACCCATACTGTTCTTACCAGGAAAGTAGGCATATGGCCTACCTTAGTCTGACCAACATTTTAATCATTTTGAACACAAATGCAATAATTTGGTTACAATGTGTCCTTAAGTCGACCTCACAATACCTAGCACCTACTATAGCAAATGGTTTGCATTATTGGTCATGTACTTTTGCTTGCTGTAGTGGAGGAGAAGTTATGGTGAAGTTGGACATTCATCTATCAGGGGTGAGAAGATATTACATAGTATATGCCACGTATCAGATGCTTTTATAAAAAGCGATTTAGTCATGCATGCATTTTTTTTGTAAGGGTGATCCATGGCAACCATGCTCTACCAACTGAGCCACACAGGACCGATATACATGATTGACTTCTGTTTAGCAGCAGAGTATGTTAGTCTCAAAGTTGCTGACATAACTGTCAATGCTGTATGTTGTGTATAGTAAGGATTTGGGTATGTCCATTCCAGTTACAGCTGCAACTAACTCTGTAAGAAGAATAGAAGGGTGATTCCATATCTCTAATTGAACTACAGTGAAAGATGCCATACACTCAGTAAAAGGAGAACGTAGACCCAAGGTTCATATGGGTGTGATCTTTAAGTTGCAGTGGTGCTACCCCAGACTCGGTCCTTTTTGTGCCATGCTGCTCTCTGTAAAGTAGGTCATCGTGTTGAGAGAAATTAGGCGTGCGAGGCATGGAGCACATCTTGGTGAATGGTTCATGTGTGTGAGAGGAGAGCCTATCCAGAATGAATCATTAGGGCTGAAACTAGTAATGGAACGAAATGTTCTGTTTGTCAAACCCTGCAGGTCCTTCTCTGGCTGCATCGTGCGGTTGTAGTTATGCAGGCTGTGGTCATATAACCACAGCATCATAGCCTATGTCCTGTACCCAAGGCTTCGACCCAGGAGAGTATTTGACCCAGGAGAGATGGCCTTGCTGTGCTAATGCCTGTTCCCGCTTCAAAAGAGATCGATGTGTGACTAGGAGAGTCCATTCTGGACAAATTAAGGATAGCCTATGTGTACGCTAATATGATTTATAGGAAATATGGTGTTGCTATATATGCTGATGTTTCTGTCACTGGCCCCATTTCATCAAAAAGATGCAAACCCATTGACCTGAGACGGGCTTGGTTGATCTCAGTCAGAAGAAGAATGTAAACGCCGTAGCTCTAGCTGTCATTCACACGTGTGTGTGTGAGAGAGCGGACGGCCCAGCGACACATGTACCAGCTCCTTGTATAATGAAAATGACCTTGACTGAAAGGCCGTCTTTCACCACAGGGACAGCTTCTGTGTTATTCAGATCAGGACTGTTGTTTCTGTCTATCCTACCATTCAAAACACGAGCTCAGAGCTCCTAACAACAATCTATGAGATTATGCCCGGTGCTTACGTCAGGTCAATTGATAGGCTATTTACTACATTCTGGCAGTCCTTGCGAGATTGCGAGGTCATCGGTGAACATTCTGAATAGACGTCGAAGGTAGCAGAATGTGGGTTAATGGTACAAGTACATAGAATGACTGACTGGCATGCCTATTCTTATAGCCTGGTCTATTATCACTGTCTGCCATGCACATTGTGACCACTATATGGGCTAAAGGAAAGATACAACTTCTGCATCCACTTCCTGTGAAGGAAACCATCTGTCATCAAAAACAACATCCCATATGAAGGATGGTGGGAGGATCAAAATTCATTGAATGCCAATTGCCAGCAATAGTGAGTTTCGGCATGGGTGGCATGTTGGCAAAATGACAACTGCACACAGTATCTCCTCAAGATTATCCACCAGGTCAAGGGGGTGTCAAGTACAAAGTTTTAGTGCACTATGCTTGTGATTCTTGATTAAGTGAAAGGTCTCAGGGAGTCTGAGCTAACGGGCCTGAGTGGAACATAGCCCATAAGCATCAGTTCTATTACTGCCTGTCCTGGCTCAGCCCTGGCTGATTTCACAGTACTGTACTGTGGGTATGCACCGCATTCTGTTGGTGGCTATGGGAGACACAAGGAAGCCTTTGATGCTAACCCGTAATTGATTAAGCTCTTCCTGCAGCAGGGTCAGCTCTTCTGATGGGAGCCTGCTCCCTGTGAGGCGTGATGGGAATCTATCATTGTTGTTATGGAAACAGAGCTATACGCTAGCTAGACAGAGCTCTCGTGGGACTTTGTTTGTGGCCAGCTTACACCAACATGCAGCTTGCCAAAGTGAACATTGGGCAATGTGAATAAAGGCTGCCTAAGTAGGCTAATAAGAAGGGCAGTGGATGAGATGCAAAGTTTTCTCAAAATACATATTAGGCTAATGCTTTCTGGGTTCATAGTTCATACACACAAACTCAGCCATCACCTCATTTGATCAGATGCACAGAAAAGTAGACATCTAAAAGTCTGCCTCTATTCTGATTTGGAGCCAGCTCTGCTGTTAGGCTTGATCCAGTTTAGATAAGCTGTGATCTACCATTTCAGGCAGAGATGGGGATAACTAACTTGACCCTATCCTATAAAGTTTTCAATGTGAGTGGCTTCATATCAACTGAGCCTTAGTTTGGGCAGTGGCCACACCAGTATTTGTTTTCAGTGTAGAACATGTCTAAAGAGAATGTGAAGTTTGATATTTGTATATACACTACATGACCAAAAGTATGTGGACACCTGCTCGTCGAACATCACATTCCAAAATCATGGTCATTAATATGGAGTTGGTCCCCCCTTTGCTACTATAACAGCCTCCACTCTTCTGGGAAGGCTTTCCACTAGATATTGGAACATTGATGCGGGGACTTGCTTCCATTCAGCAACAAAAGCATTAGTGAGGTTGGGCACTGATGCTGGGCGATTAGGCCTGGCTCGCAGTCAGCGTTCCAATTCATCTCAAAGGTGTTCGATGGGGTTGAGGTCAGGGCTCTGTGCAAGCTAGTCAAGTTCTTCCACACCGATCTCGACAAACCATTTCTGTATGGACCTCGCTTTGTGCATGGGGGCATTGTCATGCTGAAACAGGAAGGGCCTTCCCCAAACTGTTACCGCAAAGTTGGAAGCACAGAATCGTCTAGAATGTCATTGTATGCTGTAGTGTTAAGATTTCCCTTCACTGGAACTAAGGGGTTTAGCCCAAACCATGAAAAACAGCCCCAGACCATTATTCCTCTTTCACCAAACTTTAAAGTTGGCACTATGTATTTCGGAAAGGTAGCGTTCTCCTGGCATCCGCCAAACTCAGATTCATTCATTGGACTGCCAGATGGTGAAGCGTGATTCATCACTCCAGAGAACGCGTTTCCACTGCTCCAGAGTCCGATGGCGGCGAGCTTTACACCACTCCAGCCGAAGCTTGGCATTGTGTGCGGCATGTGTGCGGCTGCTCGTACATGGAACCCCATTTCATGAAGCTCCCGACAAACAGTTCATGTGCCAACGTTGCTTCCAGAGGCAGTTTGGAACTCAGTAGTGAGTGTTGCAACCGAGAACAGATGATTTTTTACGTGCTATGCGCTTCAGCACTTTCACTATATATACAAAAGTATCTTGATTAAGTTCTGGGGGGAGATGTATGAGGAAAGATACTAACGAGACTAGCAAAGTCTCCACCCCCCCCCCCCCCCCCCCCCCCTAAATCTGAAGCCAAATTTCAATCATGTCTATGGGCCAAATTTCCCATCCGGCCCAAAGTTCATTGTTAGTCATGGCATCCCACAGTCTGACAGACGCTATGATACCATTTATGTAACGTGCGTCTGTCCATAAGAGATTAGTAACCCTGTTATAGCATCTGTCTGACATCTCTCTCTCTCTCCCTGTCTCTCCTCCTGATGACAGATATGTTCAGGCGAGTGGTGCGAGCGAGTAAGTTCCGTCATGTCTTTGGCCAGGCGGTGAAGAACGACCAGTGCTATGACGACATCCGCGTCTCTCGGGTCACATGGGACAGCTCCTTCTGTGCCGTCAACCCCAAATTTGTTGCCATCATCATCGAGGCCAGTGGGGGCGGAGCCTTCCTCGTCCTCCCTCTGCTTAAGGTGAGTGTGTCGCTGTCGGCCAACCAGGCAGCATCGTGGCTCCTCCCTGTCTCATCAATCTTGGAACACTTCCTCTCACTGTTGACCTAGATCTCAGTATTAGTTACATTCAATCGCTCCATTCTGTTCCAGTATGATTTTGATTATTTGTTATTTCCTAAGGATTTGGTTACTGAGAGTATTTGCAGAGGTCTTTCTTGAAATGGCTCATTCCTATGACTTCAACTAAATTAGATTACAATGATATTTTACTCTGCCGGGTATATGCCAATCGAATTTTGTTGGCCCAACAATGTATGCAGAACGTGAGGGTGCGCTGTCGTATCTTACTGCAAAGGGCTTGCCCACCTCTTTCAGGTTTTCTGACCTTATGGAAGACCAACAACTTCTGGACAGTAGTGCTACACGCTGAATGGATTTTAGGTCAAATGTCTAGGTGGTTTAAATTTGGTGAAAGAAAATTTAATTTGAAAGAAGCTTCCTATGCCCGGGATTGATCAGCGTGACTAGCGAACCAGTGTGTGTGCATATGTGTAGGGGAGTTATGTGAACAGCCAACAGCAATTGTCTGTGTCTCCTCTCTCCCCTCCTCTATTCAGTAACCAAGAGCTTGCTGCTGCTGTCAGCAGATTTGACCATATATGGCAGTCCAGCACTTTGCATGTCAGGCTGCCTACAGGACCATTTCCTGTCTGTCTCCCGATTGGCTGATGGAAATGTGTGTTGGCTAGTGGATTCTGGGACATGGGTGTTAAAAATGTTGTGGTGAACTCTACATTCAAATATATTAAGCAGAATCACTTATATTGATGAGTGTCATATTGATGTTGTAATCAAATATCAATTTGCATTATTTGTTCAGGAAACGTTTGAGTTTAAAGGGATAGTTCACCCAAATTACAAAGTGACATTAGTTTCCTTACCCTGTGTAAGCCGGTCTATAGACAAGGTATGACAGCAATAAAACGTCTCGGGGGGGGGGGGGGGGGGGGGGGTGCACTGAACTGAACTGCACGATTGTTGATGACATTCCGATGTTCAGATAAAGGGAATGAAATAGTTTAACATGCGCACTACCGCAGCGCACAACTCAAACAGCGGTGTGTAATTCAAAGCCTATACTTAATCACTCAGGATGTAACTTTCCAGTGCTTCTATTTTTGCCATGTAATGTTATTAAAACTAAATCAGACGACCTCATAGAATTGTTTACCTAGTCGACTTGTTGTTTTGTGTTCTATGCGACATCTGGTAATATGTTTAAATCATTCAAACACAATTTTTACCGAGATGTTATTGGGCTCATTTCTGGAGGTGGAAATTATATTTTAGATGATGTCTGGCATCATTTTATTTTCCTACATTTTGGAGTAGAATGTCCTTTTTAAAAAGTCACCAGAACTGACCTTCACCAGAACTCAGTCCTTCTACATAAATATGATCCCCGGGAGCACCCCGGACCCCCTGAGCAAGGATACTGGAATTGGTCAACTCCCAGTTTAATACAAGTACAAAATGATCCTCTTCCCCAAAATGCATGATGGTCATAACCTCCCCTTTAATGTAAGAAAGTTAACTTGGCCCCAGACAATTGATCTGAGATTGACTTAAGTTTCAGTCATGGGATTTTTTTTTACCCCTGGTTTTAGCATTTGTGGCACAAATCCCATTCAAGTCATGGGACCGATATTCACATTTTTCACGCATCATGTCCAAAAAATCCAAAAGTATCTCATTGATTGTGAAGCTCACCAAAGTCTCACTTGCGCTGCATATACACAAGCAGCCCAATTTGGATATTTTCCCCCACTAATTAGTCTTTTGACCGATCACCTCAGAGCTGATCTGATTGATCAAAAGACCAGAATTCGGCTGCCTGTGTAATGCAGCCTTATGGATGATTTAAACATGATTGGCTAAAAATGCTAATATCGGTCCCATGACTTGAATGGGATTTGTGCCACAAATGCTAAAACGTTAGCATTTGGAAACCGTGCCAGCCACTTATAGTAACAAACACCATAGACAAGCAATCAATCACATATCTATTTTAATCAGTATGGTTGTTGTAAAGGCATTTGTATTACATGCATTCACGCCCTCTTGTTACACTTGCCTCACTGACCCTAGGGTACTGGATGGGATGCAATTATTCTAGTCCACTTGGTTAATTAGTTTACATGATCATATTTCCTTCATCCCCCTTAAAGAGACTGGTAACTGCTACATTGCTTAAAGGGGCACTACGAGATTCTGGCATTTAAGCCGTTTTTCGACGTACCCAAAGTCAGATTCACGAGTTCAGCAACACGTCTCCAAACACCATTATTCACAACAATTAGACTGTATTATCCATGGAACAGAGATGATTGTTTGAGTGAATGTGTAACTTCCTGGCTGTGTCTTGTAAATGAAAATATATCTCCCTTTTTGCGTGAGTGTGTTCTCCAACATCTGCTGTAACATCTGTTGAAGTCACTTACCTCCAGTCTGTCTGTCCACTCGTAGCAGTAGCCTATATAATGGTCAGATGTCAACCTACACTGGAAATTAGTGATTGGGGAAAAACGTACACAGTAAAGTATAGCAACGATATATCGATTCAATGGCTTCGGTAGTATCAATTCTCGAACAAAAAACGCTAAGGTTAGCTAGCCCTAGTCGGCTGTTCCTGCGCCAAAACTCTGGTATTACTTCTCTAGTTTGTTATACTTCTTTTTAAGTGGTGAGCCAACATGTTTTCAGCCATTTTATGTCCGTGTGGTGAGCAATATCTTTGGAGCGTCAAATTGCAATAAAATTGCCGTATTGAATTAAAATACATATAGAATCGCAATACATATCGTATCGTGATGCCCCTGGAAATTCCCAGCCCGACTGGAAACGTGACTGTTACCAATGTCTTGTTCTAGAACAGATCTGCATTCCCCCTGAGAGGGAGGCCTGTGTATGGGGAGTCTAATTAGTGAAGATACTCAGTCAACAAACCCAAACTATCCCTCCCTCCTTGATCTGTATGATAGGCCATGTTGTGAATATGAACTTACTGGCTGCTGTTCCCGCTCCTCCTGGCAAGTTGTTACCGTGACAACAGCAGTAATGGCAGACAGGGAGTGCCGGTTACGCCCCAGGGGGTCAGACCGGTGATTAGATTGCTTCTCAATTCCAGCATCTCATAATTAGGAGTTTTGAGAGCCTGATATTTCTATTTAGTATTAATGGCTGATTGAGAGAAACACTGAAAAAAATATCAACATAGCTGCAGACTTAATGAAACATTAACGAGAATGCATACCTCTCTAGCCCTATACCTTGCCATCGCGATTACTCTTGGCGGGGACACATTTCTTTATCAGTGTGGTATTAAAAAAATGCTGAGGTCAGTAACAGCCGTAGTCGGGGACTAAGCTAGTTGTAAAAGGAGAACCGGTTTCTCACACAGCCCTTTCGTGACGTCACTGAGGCCTCAGTCCTGCCAGGCACAGAGTCAGTGTCAACCTGGATTAACCCAAAGACAGAGGAGCTGAGCGAAATAAGTGGGTCCTCCTCTCCTCATCACTCATTGATCCAGTTGACGGCAGAGGTCACACGCCGACCCCCAGGTTGCTCATGTCATCTAGAGGCCCTCTGATTGGATTAATGGTATTTTTTTTAGGAACGTTAGCCTGCGGAGTTTAAACGACCACGTCTCATCATGCCTTGGGGATTTGATGATAGTAAAGATGATGAATGGCGCTGAAAGAAAGTAATAGTTTAGAAATGCCAGACATACAGTAACAACAATAAAGTGTCTGTGTCACAGGGAGAGTAGTATGTCCTTTACCGTAACGCTTTATTTTATTCTTTTCTCCTTCACAACTCAACCCTTGGTCTTTGCCAGTAGGATTGGGGGCTCACAGTTCAGTTTCTCCCGTCCTTTGTTACTGATCTCCAGCGATCATACCAAACCTCTTTTCTCTCTCCAGACGGGTCGCATAGACAAGGCCTACCCAACAGTATGTGGTCATACGGGACCTGTCCTGGACATCGACTGGTGCCCTCACAATGACCATGTCATCGCCAGCGGCTCCGAGGACTGCACGGTCATGGTACGTACGTCTAGTTCTCACTGCTTACATGGTCAAAATGGTGTCGCGGTGACACTGTTCAATATGCTGTCCTACCTACCTGCTACACGCTTGGGCGCCTTGTGTGCATCTTGTGAAGTCAAGCTTGTCAACCCCTATAGATTATTTTGCAGTGAACTCGGTGACATCTCTGAGAAAGACCTGAGATTCACATGTGATCAATAACCCTGTCTGTCAGTGCTGCAACATTAACCTCCGTGGTGTGCTCTATACACAAAGCATGTGTCATAGCGTAATCAGAACCCCAGCCATATGGAAATGGTGGGGCGGTGAGGTCATCCTGTCAGTATGTCTCGCGTCCTTATTTGGTCTCGCCTGTAGCGAGAGACTGATAAGTCCACTGAGTGGTCCATACAATATTTGATCTAATTTAATGTATTTTATATGATGCGATAGACCTAAAAGATGGAATACAAAAACATTGTAGGAAGGTCTTCTCTTTGAAACATGAAGTGTTATGCAGACCTTATTCCTCTCCCTTCCTTGTTTCTGAACAAAGGGTGTGTTGTCCCCATCAGCTCTCTGCTGCCACCTTTAGACTAAACACTGTTAGCGCATCCTGGTAACATTAGACAAGCACATCAAAGATTGTATGAAGATGCCTAGAAACTGCTTCTCCAATAGAAATCGCTGATCAGAGCCTCCCGAGTGGCGCAGTGCTCTGAGGCACTGTATCGCAGTGCTAGGGGCGTCACTACAGACCCGTGTTCGATCCCGGGATGGATCCCAACTGGGCGTGATTGGGAGTCCCATAGAGCGGCGCACAATTGGCCCAGCGTCTTCCGGGTTAGGGGAGGGTTTGGGCGGGTTGGGCCTTTTCTTGGCTCATTTGCGCTCTAGCAACTCCTTGTGGTGGGCCGGGCGCCTGCAGGCTGACCTCGGTCGTCAGGTGAATGGTGTTTCCTCCAACACGTTAGTGCGGCTGGCTTCCCGGGTTAGGCGAGTGGGTGTTAAGAAGCACGGTTTGGTGGGTTGAAGACACTTGACTCGACCTTCGCCTCATTGGGGAGTTGCAGCAATGAGACAAGATCGAAATTGGGGAGAAAAAAGTTGGTTAAAAAAGAAAATCACTGATCACAATGTCATGGCTGAAAGGAGGGGTGCGAGTTGGTCCCCCTTTGCTGCCATAACAGGCTCCACTCTTCTGGGAAGGCTTTCCACTAAATATTGGAACATTGATGCAGGGACTTGCTTCTATTCAGCCACAAGAGCATTAGTGAGGTCGGGCACTGATGTTGGGTGATTAGGCCTGGCTCGCAGTCGGTGTTCCAAAGGTGTTTGATGGGGTTGAGGTCAGGTCTATGTGCTGGCCAGTCAAATTCATCCACACCTATCTCAACAAACCATTTCTATATGGACCTCACTTTGTGCCCCGGGGTGTTGTCATGTTAAATGTCATTGTGTGCTGTAGAGTTAAGATTTCCCTTCATTGGAATTAAGGGGCCTAGCCCAAACCATGAACAGCCCCAGGCCATTCTTCCTCCTCCACCAAACTTTACAGTTGGCACAGTGCATTCGGGCAGGTAGCATCTCCTGGCATCTGCCAAACCCAGATTTGTCCGTCGGACTGCCAGATGGTGAAGCATGATTAATCACTCTAGAGAACGCGTTTCCACTGCTCCAGAGTCCAATGGAGGTGAGTTTTACACCACTCCGGCTGATGCTTGGCATTGCGCATGGTGATCTTAGGCTTGTGTGTGGCTGCTTGGCCATGGAAACCCATTTCATGAAGCTCCAAACGAACAGTTCTTGTGCTGACATTGCTTCCAGAAGTAGTTCGCAATTCTGTAGTGAGTGTTGCAACCGAGGACAGACAGCACTCGCCAGTCCCGTTCTGTGAGCTTGTGTGGCCTACCACATCGCGCCTGAGCCGTTGTTGCTCCTAGAAGTTTCCACTTCACAATAACAGCACTTACAGTTGGCCAGGGCAGAAATTTGATGAACTAACCTTTTGGAAAAGTGGCATCCTATGACGATTCCACGTTGAAAGTCACTGAGCTCTTCAGTACGGGCCATTCTACTGCCAATGTTTGTTTATGGAGATTGATTGCATGGCTGTGTGCTCGATTTTATATACCGGTCAGCAACGGGTGTGGCTGAAATAGCCGAATCCACTAATTTGAAGGGGTGTCCACGTACTTTTGGCTGTGTAGTGTACCTTTTAGTCTGTTTGTCTCCATAGTTAAAAATGAGAAAATCGCTAAAGACAAGTAGAAGCTAATGGCATCATGACTAACTTAATCTCTCTGTGTCTCCAGGTGTGGCAGATCCCAGAGAATGGGCTGGTCACCCCGCTGGCTGAGCCTGTGGTGGTGTTGGAGGGACACTCCAAGAGGGTGGGCATCGTCACCTGGCACCCCACGGCCCGGAACGTCCTCATGAGTGCAGGTAGAGACAGCTTTGACCCTCTGCTCTCGCACAAGGAGTGTGGCACGTTCAGCATGGAGTGCATTTGTCACATCAGATCTGAGAATACAAGGCATCTTCTATATTTTCCACTCTACTGCGGGACTGCACTCTGCTATGAGACAGAGGCATGTGGATTCTTACTGTAGTTTGTTTGTGTCTGTCCTTCCAGGCTGTGACAACCTGATCATCATCTGGAACGTGGGGACAGGCGAGGGCATGATCCAGCTGGAGGACATGCACCCTGACGTCATCTTCAGCGCCTGCTGGAGCCGCAACGGAGCCCTCATCTGCACCGCCTGCAAGGACAAGAAGATCCGCGTAATCGATCCCCGCAAGGAGAAGATTGTGGCGGTGTGTGGGCTGGGGACTCTGGGGGTTGGCTTGATATGCACTCTTCTCTTTCATACTCATTCACAAACACCTACACACCCTCCTACCGAGACGTGTTATTGGTGCTCAAACATACGATCCTCTCTGACAGACGTGCTGTGTCTTTTCAGGAGAAGGACAAGGCCCACGATGGAGCACGGCCTATGAGAGCCATCTTCCTGGCTGACGGAAACATCTTCACCACCGGCTTCAGCCGCATGAGCGAGCGGCAGCTAGCCCTCTGGAACCCTGTACGTCACCTCCCAACCAGACACACGCACACGCACACACACACATAGACATTCATGCGCTTATAGATGCACATATCCTTATCTAGCCACATATCTATCTTAGCACATGAAATGTATTTATTGTGTTAACAGAAAAGCATGGAGGAACCAATATCAGTCCACGAGCTGGACACCAGTAATGGAGTGTTGCTGCCTTTCTACGACGCAGACACCAACGTGGTGTACCTGTGTGGGAAGGTGAGGATGATATGCTTGTTTAGAGATGTCATGTCTTTCCTAAATCCCTGTCTTATCCCCCGAACCCAGTAGCACCAATAGTTTCCCATCTGGATGGCGGATTAGTGTGACGTCCGTCTTTCTGGGAGGATTTGACGTTTTCTATTAACCTGACACTGTTAAAGTGCAGCGGCAGAGTCTCGCACGGGTTTTCTCAGTAAGCTCTCATCTCTGTTCAGGGTGACAGTAGCATCCGGTACTTTGAGATCACAGACGAGGCTCCGTTCGTGCACTACCTCAACACCTTCTCCAGCAAGGAGCCCCAGAGGGGAATGGGGTACATGCCTAAACGTGGACTGGACGTCAATAAGTGCGAGATTGCCAGGTAACAACCAAACACTTAGAAAGGGTTTGACGGCTTTGAGACCTTCTCCTTTCGTCCACTAGAGGGAGGGCGTGTTGCGCTATTTGAGAGAACAGTCCCAATGCCTTTGATTCCCACGGCTGTACATCCTCATTGTATGTTGTCTATTTCCCGTGCAGGTTTTATAAACTGCATGAGAGAAAGTGTGAGCCAATCATCATGACAGTCCCCCGAAAGGTTTGTCTCTTTCTTTTACTCTTTGACTAATTATTTTTAACATTGAAGATATTGATGCTGTAAAAAAGAGTGCATTTGTCGTTCAGATGGGGGCAATATTAAGAATGGACAACGGTCCACCACTGACTAGAGTACAATCCTGATACCATTACGTCTCTCTCGCCATCCCACACACACGTACAGTCGGACCTGTTCCAGGACGACCTCTACCCGGACACAGCGGGACCAGACTGTGCCATCGAGGCGGAGGACTGGTTTGATGGGAAGAACGGTGAGCCTATCCTGATCTCCCTGAAAAACGGCTATGTCCCCGGAAAGAACCGCGACCTCAAGGTGGTCAAGAAGTCCAACGTCCTGGAGGGCAAGCCAGCCAAGAAAGCAGAGAACACCTCACCTGCCCAGAGCAAGGCCTCTCCACATCCCTGTACAGTGAGTAGGACTGGACAGTTACCGTAGCAACAACATAGTGAATAAAACTGTACTGTAACACTGGCAACAGTCAAGATGTATTAAGG
Organism: Salmo trutta; assembly: GCF_901001165.1. Lineage (NCBI taxonomy): Eukaryota > Metazoa > Chordata > Actinopteri > Salmoniformes > Salmonidae > Salmo > Salmo trutta. The sequence goes on from NC_042979.1 coordinate 13,746,821, forward strand.
TAAACTAAATAAATCAGTGACTAGATTTGGATCTGTCATTTTAGCCATTTAGATGGTTTGTGACTGTCTCTTGTCATTGTTTTTAACTTGAAGTTCTTTCTCTGATTCACAGCAAAATGAAGGGAAACTGGAGGAGCTACTGCGAGAGGTCAAGTCGCTCAGAGACCTTGTCACCCTACAGGACCGCCGAATTGCCAAACTGGAGGACCAGATCTCCAAGGTTGCCATCTAAGACTCGACCCCCGCTCAGGACCATTCATTGGTTGGGAGAGAATCAAGTGTGCGGGTCCAGCCACTGGCAAAATTGTAGAATTCGGCTTCATCAATTCCGCTTGGCATCTTCCCAGCGACGATCCCAAGCACGCATTCCAAGATGAACTTTTTTTTTTTTTCTCATCATGCCTACCCTCACTTTCCTCTAAAACACTTAGAGAAAAAAACTGTTGCAATTCATAGTCCACTTTTTACTGGGGCTGAAACGCATTTAAATATCTGCAATTTTTTTGTTGAATGGAAAGTCTTACCGTTTTTGTTATTGTTTTAAATTGTGGTCAAGAACATTTATGTGAAGTTTTTACTTACTGCCATACTCTCAACAGTTGTATGTAACCACCAGTATTGCCATATTCCCTTGATTTTTGTGCTGCCAAATTTAAATGGTGTGTGTGGTTCATGCACCACTTTTACATTTTAGATTTTTGTGTCTTCTCTCCTGTTGTGCATTCCAGTTACAGACTATAATATCATAGAATAATTTAGTCAAAGATAATAATTATTTTCAAACCAACTATAGCTGTTACTGTTGCAAAAGAAAGACAAAATAAATCTGCTTTTTTTTTTTTTTGCAAGCCAACTGCTTGTATTAAGCATCAGGTCACTGAATGTGAAGGAAGTGCTTCTGATCATACTTTTAGCTTCTGCTCTTCTGGGTATAGATTTGAACTGTGGCGGTGTCTGGAGGCAGTGGGGTAAACTGCAGCTCTCGCTGGTGTAAATGTTGTGTAAGTGTAGTGGTGCCTCTGTCACTCTGTGGCTGGTATTAGGGGTCAATCTGAGGTCCCCTCTCCGGTGCATTTGGAAAGGACCACTCTCAGCACTTGTTTCACTCAAACCTTTGACATATAGTTCTGTGCATGCAATAAAGATTTTACTCATGCACATGTCTTCTCCACAATAAATCCCTTAAATTCTTTCTTTGCACTAACTTCTCTTTCTGTCCTTTCTCCTCGGTTTGTTTTCCTGGCCTGAATGAAATGATCCACACACTGAAACAGGCAGAGCAGCGCAGAGTCTGATGCAAGACAGATCAAGTGGGATTTTAGAAACCATTATGTTAATATCATACCTCCAAGACATGCTAACCTCTCCCCATTTCAATAACGGGAGGTTAGCATTTTTGGGGGGGAGATATATTTGTCCGTTTAACTTTCTCACTTATAGCCGATTCTTTCAGGGCTATCTGTAATCATGGTAGCATCTACATTAATGTAGAAGTGTTGAGAAACATATTCTATTCTTACAATAAAAGTGACTTCAAAATCACACAATGTATTATTTACCATTCATTTCAATTGGACACAGAATGATCTAAAACAACCAAAACAAACAGCAAATGCATCTAACGTGTAAAGTCACAAACTTGATGTAATCATTGTGTTAGGAATATGGGACCAAATACAAAACGTTTGCCTACTTTGATACACTTAAGTGAATTTGTCTCAATACTTTTGGTCCCCTAAAGTGGGGGGGACCATGTACAAAAAGTGCTGTAATTTCTAAACAATTCACCCAATGTGGATGAAAATACCCTCAAATTAAAGGTGACGGTCAGCACTTTAACATATTCATTGTGTCATTTCAATCCAAAGTGCTGGAGTACAGAGCCAAAATTACAGAGGGCACTAAAATGATACAATGGTATTATCAAACATTTGTTGGATAATACCACAGAATCTGAAATTGTCATTAAACAAGACAACTAATAACTAGTCTCAGTGAAATCATAAGATATTTTGTTCCGACAACAGAGACATTCAGTATCATTGTTTAGGAGGGGGGGACATCAAAAGCATAGAGTAGAGGTTTTCATTACCATGGTGGGCCCATAAAAAGGACATTTTCTGCTCCTGGCTTCCTGTCCAGACAGAGGCTGCATCTCCTGTGGTTCTGGTTGGGACTGTTCTCATCAGACAGAATGGGAAGGGATGGGGGCCAGACAGACACAGGGAACCAGTGGGTGGATGAGGGGATGAAGGTGGACTAAGGGGACTTTGTAGATTAGATGGAGTGAGATGAAAGGATAAAAGTGGAAGGATGAGAGCTCAAGGAGGACGAAGTGGATTTGGGTAGTCTGATGGGAACTTGTTTTTTTGGGGACATGTTACCTACCACATACTTTTGTATACTATATATACAAAAGTATGTGGACGCCCCTTCAAAGTAGTGGATTCAGCTATTTTAGCCAAACCTGTTGCTGACAGGTGTATAAAATTGAGCACACGGTCTTGCAATCTCCACTGACCAGTTGTGGAAAAAGTACCCAATTGTCATACTTGAGTAAAAGTAAAGATACCTTAATAGAAAATGACTCCAGTAAAAGTGAAAGTCACCCAGTAAAATACTAAATGTCTAAAAGTATTTGGTTTAAAATGTACTTAATTATTAATAGTAAATGACATTGCTAAAATATACTTAAGTATCAAAGTAAAAGTAAAAGCATAAATCATTTCAAATTCTTTATATAAAACAAACCAGATAGCACCATTTTCTTGTTTAATGTATGTATAGCCAGGGGCACACTCAAACACTCAGACATAATTTACAAAGGAAGCAGATCAGAGGCAATAGAGATGACCAATGATGTTTTTTTGTTAGTGTGTGAATTGGACCATTTTAAGCATTCAAAATGTAAAGAGTACTTTTGGGTGTCAGGGAAAATGTATGGAGTAAAAAGTACATTATTTTCTTTAGGAATGTAGTGAAGTAGAAGTAAAAGTTGTCAAAAATATGAATAGTAAAGTAAAGTCCAGATACCACAAAAAACAACTTATGTAGTACATTAAAGTACTTAGAGTACTTACTTTACACCACTGCCATAGACAAACATTGGCAGTAGAATGACCTTACTCAAGAGCTCAGTGACTTTCAACGTGGCACTGTCATATGATGCCACCTTTCCAACAAGTCAGTTTGTAACGTTTCTGCCCTGCTAGAGCTGCTCCAGTCAACTTTAAGTGCTGTTATTGTGAAGTGGAAACATCTAGGAGCAAGAACGGCTCAGCCGCAAATTGGTAGGCCACACAAGCTCACAGAACGGGACGTGCTGAAGTGCGTAACGAGTAAAAATCGTCTGTCCTCGAATGCAACACTCACTACCGAGTTCCAAACTGCCTCTGGGAGCAACATCAGCACAAGAACTGTTCGTTGGGAGCTTCATGAAATGAGTCAGCTGCACACAAGCCTAAGATCACCATGCATAATGCCAAATGTCTGCTGGAGTGGTGTAAAGCTCGCCATTGGACTCTGAAGCAGTGGAAACACATTTTCTGGAGTGATGAATCACGCTTCACCATCTGGATGCCAGGAGAATGCTACCTGCCCCAATGCATAGTGTTGTAGAAAATTCTAATCAAGTGAGAGAGACTTTGTAATTTCTTCAAACAATCAATCTTTATTACCGATTAAGGATTGCAATAATGGAGCTGGTCAATGAGCCACCTGTAGGTGATTCGTTGAGAGCCCAATGAGGAATCATGGGTATTATATAGCTGACACTAACAATGCTTAGTCATGGCTGGTTCCACCCCTCCCCGGGCAGATCAGGGCATCATAAGTTACCTTGTCTTCTTCTTGTGGCTGTGTGTATCGGGTCATAGCGCACAAACAAGTGATAACGTTAGTTCCTTTCTGCTGAGAGAATTGTTAACAGTGCTCAAGCCAGACTCTGTTCACCTCATATTTCCACAGCTGTGCCCTTGAAAGATTATGAAAAGAACAGGATGGACTGAAGAACTGTGGTCACTCTCAGAGGCTCTTTGTCTCATGTGCCGTGTGACCAAGTTACTCAGAGACCGAAGATGATTTTGTAACAATACAGGTAGGTCTATTTTGTTCCTCAAGTTTATCTCTGCCCCCAGCCGCCCCATGTCCTTGGCTATACGTCTAAAGCAGCTGCAGGGAGCTAGAGTGGAACCATCCCTTTACAGAAACACAACATTAGTAGAATAGAAATGTCTTACTATTGTTAAGCATATAATTGTTAACTGTTAATATTCAACAAATCAGGTAAATACGTCATTTTTCTCTCACATTCCCCTCTCAAGAAACTCAGTTTCTTCTATAAAAATGTAAGGGTACAAGCACTACATAATTATTGTGAAGCATGTATTTAAATAAAGAAAATACATCCTTCTGGTGACTGATATTTCATCCATGGTAAACAATCTTCTTTTGGGTTGCTTAGTTTAATACCTTCTTTATCAAAACACAGTCAATCTGTAAAATAATAAAAACCATAAAATTAACATCACACACAAGCTTCATTACAGCAAATGGGACAATCATCCCACTGACAACGAGCACAGTGGTAGGGCTCAGTGTGGTGGAAATGTCCATCTCTTTTAGAACCCTTCCCACACCAGTGACAGAGACCCCTCTTTGGGCACTTTGTACACACAGTGTGGAACATGAGCTCTACATCTGGGTCCTTATGCTCAGAATTGGCATCCTCATCATCAGAGATGTAGTCAGGAATAGGGAATTGGTCAGGGAAATCATTTAGTTTCCAAATCATAATTAAACCCAATTAATTATCAAACCCGAATTTAGAATGACATTGCTCAGTGAATCACGTTGGTTGTATAACTCAAAGTTAAACCCTCAACTTAGCACACATCGACACTAGCAGAATGTACCTTTACCTTAGCTTACAGTATAGTTATCCATAATTCGAGCATTAACTTTCTTATAACGGTGGTAATTACAGATCAGTATCTCAATGCATTCTTAGTCTAAATTACTATACATTTCACAGTGTGTAGACCTATACAATCAACTTGATACCCCAATACGGGCACAGTTCACCAACCCCCTCCCTCCCCGGGCACTCAATCTTCTGGCGTCCCTTCATTTTCTTCTTCAGATAGCTTTACATTTTGTCTTCCCAATGACACATGTTCAAAGTGGAGGATAATGTCTTTCACCTGAGCCGCCACTGTCCTTTACAGTCCATTATGTCTTGTCCATTTCCCAACCATTATACCAGCAACATGAGAGAAGTTTGGAACGGGTCTGTCTCCATGCTCCCTCCACATGTCAAAGAGAATAACAACACATAGTTGAAATAATTAAAAAAAAAAATTTATTGGCTTATACTCCCCCATCATGTCGATGACCTCACCGCAGAGTTACAGGGTCAACGAGTTAGACGGCTAATTCTTAGGGAGAGATTTATATTAAAGCAGAACAAACAAAACAAACAAACTTCTGCATATATCCTTTGATACACTGCTTCCTTTTACAGGTAGGCATATGAACAAATCAATTTGCATATTTAACCAAAAAGCCTCTGACACATGACTCACATTGTGATAAATGTGTAAAAAACAACAACAACACTGCTGGTTAAATAAAAATCCTAAAAATAACAAATTGTAATAGAAGCACTGCCCTTAATAACTTCATAAATAAATAATTGTATGCCATAAGGTAATAGTAAAATAGAACAGAGACAGCCTTCCCTCACTCAAGGGCAGCGCTCTACATATTACCTTTAAATCAGTATTACATATGACCTTCAAATCATCACCCGATGTCTCTCGTCTTTCCAGTGAGGGTGATCAAACCACACTAGAAAGTCAGGACAGAGGTCATTCAACCTCTTTAAATGAGTATTTGTTTCCCTTTCCTTTCCCTGTACCTCAGACTAAGTATTCAAAAACAGTTCAAACATTTCATACATTTTGTATACGAGGTCTACATTGTTTGTTTTTTTCAGTACATTTGTTATCAAAATAATTCACGTGTTTAATTAAAACTCAGAAAATAAAAACTTCCAAAAATGTAATTTGTGTGCCCCTTAAGGTACATCCTCTCTAACCCGTGAAACCCCCACTAAAACCAAATGAAAAGACCCCACACATTACATCTCAATTCACATATTTCCTACATTCTTCATAAAACATAAAGGCAATAATTCATTGGATCGGTTCCTACACGTGACTGGTCGTCATCGCGGACACTCAGCCTCCCAAGAAGCTGAGCACTGTCTCCTCCAAAACATATTCTGGGCGTTTTGCCAATTGGTCTGAGAAGGAGGAGGTCATGACCACCAGTCACCTGCACGAACTAAGGATGCATACAGTCCCTACGATTGAATGCTATCTCTTCATAGACATCAACAAGCAAATATTTAATGCATAAAGCAGCGCATGTAAGCAATAGTTCATAATATAAGCCAATTATGTCATAATCTATGTAGAATTTCAACCAAGTAAAATATGAAACGTGGGAGAGTGCTTTCTTACACTAGTACATTATCTTTGTAAATGGCTTCTGTTGTGCCACTGAGTTTAAAACCTTTAACCTTATACACATACCATATACAGTTCTAACCTGCCAGTGTCAAAGATAGCCAAGTGGATCCTTTCTCAGCAAAGCGCATGCTCCCAGTTTAGGAGAGAACACCTGGCAATCACAAAGTCTGGGCGTTCAGCCAATATTCCACTCCCGCTGAGCCGACCTTGTGAAAGCAAACCTCTGTCTACAACAAACGCATTTCTAAGTATGGAACAGGTCAAACATCACTGTCTTCATCAGTAAAGGGTAGCTGTCCTTGTGATGGTCCGAATCACACATAGGACTAATGCTAAATTATAAACTTTTTCCTAATCATTAGTGTTTACCTCAAACTATAAAATTAAATAATAATAATTGAACATTGTCAAAAAACGTCTCTTACAGCCTGCTCTAGCCCAGCGTGCACCATACGCTTTCACCTGCGGCTTATCTATTTGTCAGTCTCAGTAGAGCCTCTTACTTCCCAAAACTTCAGTTCATTGCTGTTGTAACCTTGTTTAATCATGCCATAATTAAAACCCATGTTTAGTTATCAATTATGATCATGGTCACAGCTCTATTGCAATTGCCGATCAGCTATTATTAGAATGCATTACATTTAAGTAACTGTCCCTTCTGATTAGACTACAGGTCATAATACAAACATTTTCTGTTGTTGACAAGCATATATTCAGTTCATATTCATATGATTAATATTTGATTCAGTGATTTAAATTACGACCCCATGTAACGGGGTGAGTGACTGGTTGCCGGGAAGTCAGGTGCAGGAAAGCAGAGATGGATGATAACAGGATAACTTTAATATACACCCTGGCCCAAAGGCACAGGCGAGGCAGCACAAAGCACAACCATGGTAACATGAACTGGATTAAACAAAACAAACAAACATAGGTTTGAAACAAACCTAGCGCAAGCCAGCCTGTAGCGTAACACCCTACACAAAGAACAATTGCACACACAGACATGGGGGAAACAGAGGGTAATATACATTTAGTCTGATGAGGGAATGTGAACCAGGTGTGCGGGAAAACAAGACAAAACAAATGGAAAATGAAAGGTGGAGCGGCGATGGCTAGAAGACCGGTGACGTCGACCACCGAACGACACCCGAACAAGGAGAGGGACCGACTTCGGCGGAAGTCGTGACACCCCATTCACAGTAGGTTACTCCAGCAGACCATTGGGCAACACAAAAAGTTATTACCTCAAAATCACCCTGCTAAATCATTCAGTTTACATCTTAAAACACATACTGGCTGCTGTATCTAGCTAAGAAAACCATGGCAATAGTTGAATTACAATCAGAAACCCAGATTTTAGTCAGTAACATATAACCAATGCTATTGAAATGACAAGTAAATCCCACAAATAACCCAATTATAATGGTTTGTCGTATTAACATCTGGCACATAATAACGACACAATTACCAGAAAATAGCCTTAAAGTTCGTCCAAGTGTCTCTTTGCAAAGATTTCACATGCTCAAAGGGGATTTAGCAGTCAACGAGTTGAATCGGCATTCATTGATTTGGAACAGATCTGGCGGGTTTAATAAAAGCAGATTATCTTTTCTCTTTGGACATAATGAAATTCCTTTATTACATCACATTTGCTCCGCAGTTATTATTATTTCGATGGAAAACCTCATTTGGCTTCTTACGTCGTTCCAATTTACGTCTATATTCCATGGTAATTGGCTCTAACTTTACGGAAAAAGGGTTTATTCGATAAACATAGCAACTCCTCTCTTGCTGCGGGACAAAATATAATTTTCAGGCTTCGTGGACAGTTTTCTATTTGTTTTATTTATTACCAGGACAGACAAAATCCCATAAGCGTTTATAATTTTATTGGTTAGGGGTAAGTCTAGTCCCGTACCTTTACCAAAAGTGGATATACTCCAATCTTTTTCTGAGCATATTTCCCAGACCTGTTTAGACAGTCATACAATACAAAACCTTATTTTTATCGAATGATCCATAAAGGGACCACACTAAACCTTTCAGAATACTTTCACATCCCTTACGTAGGTCTAAGTATGGATGTGAAGTTCTATATTATTAGAATTTTTCCCATTGTTACTTTATCAAATCTCTAGTAATCGGTTATACCCACATACAATTTTTCATGTTTTCATATCTTCACAAAATCACATTATAAATCGAAACTTATCTAAATTTCAATCAACTTATTGTACAAATGTATATATCTTATTATCCAAATTTTAAATGATCACAAATTCCATCACTTAATACCCAAACTCCAGCTTAACACTTATTTTCACCCTCACACAACTCTCATACCACATTCACACAGTACCGTTCCCAAACATACTTAATCCATATTTTTATAACCTGCAGGAATATTTTCTTACTTCTACGCGTTTCTAGTTCAGGACTACTTCCTGGAATTACATAATTTGTACATTTGCATCTTGCTATACTAACCCAGGGCATTATAATGCATTTCACACCTCTCCTTACAACGGCAGTACGTTCACGACTCTGTTTTCTCCTCTTAGGACAGTATCATCAGAACTTTCTTTCTATTATGACGATTGCTTCAAAATCTTAGAATCTGAAGAACAGCAGTACGGTCACAACTCTGTCTTTTACTCTATGGCAGTACAGTCACGACTGTCTTTTACTCTATGGCAGTACGGTCACGACTGTCTTTTACTCTATGACAGTACGGTCACGACTGTCTTTTACTCTATGGCAGTACGGTCACGACTGTCTTTTACTCTATGACAGTACGGTCACGACTCTGTCTTTATTATGACGATAGCATCAGGATCTCATAATCTCTAAAACAACAGTACATTCAAAACTTGTTTTTTTTATGAATTGTTTCCAAGAAATGCTAGTCTCACCCTATTCGATTTGTCTTTGTTAAAGATCCTGTATCCATTCGCCAGCCCCCTCTGAAGGACCCTGGGCAGGGTCCCTTTCTGCTCCCTTAGTGAAGTGCGGGTTGGCTTGAATCAAACCTAGAGTGATTCCCATGCATGGTTGACCCTGGTCCTCAGGAATGGTCAGCAGACAGAGACAAGGATCCCATCCTCGTCGCCATGAATGTCGTGGAAAATTCTAATCAAGTGAGAGAGACTTTGTAATTTCTTCAAACGATCAATCTTTATTATCGATTAAGGATTGCAATAATGGAGCTGGTCAATGAGCCACCTGTAGGTGATTCGTTGAGAGCCCAATGAGGAATCATGGGTATTATATAGCTGACACTAACAATGCTTAGTCATGGCTGGTTCCACTCCTCCCCGGGCAGATCAGGGCATCATAAGTTACCTTGTCTTCTTCTTGTGGCTGTGTGTATCGGGTCATAGCGCACAAACAAGTGATAACGTTAGTTCCTTTCTGCTGAGAGAATTGTTAACAGTGCTCAAGCCAGACTCTGTTCACCTCATATTTCCACAGCTGTGCCCTTGAAAGATTATGAAAAGAACAGGATGGACCGAAGAACTGTGGTCACTCTCAGAGGCTCTTTGTCTCATGTGCCGTGTGACCAAGTTACTCTGAGACCGAAGATGATTTTGTAACAATACAGGTAGGTCTATTTTGTTCCTCAAGTTTATCTCTGCCCCAAGCCGCCCCATGTCCTTGACTATACGTCTAAAGCAGCTGCAGGGAGCTAGAGTGGAACCATCCCTTTACAGAAACACAACATTAGTAGAATAGAAATGTCTTACTATTGTTAAGCATATAATTGTTAACTATTAATATTCAACAAATCAGGTAAATGCATAATTGTTCACTCACAATAGTGCCAACTGTAAAGTTTGGTGGAGGAGGAATAATGGTCTGGGGATGTTTTCATGGTTCGGGCTAGGCCCCTTAGTTCCAGGGAAGGGAAATCTTAACATTACAGCATACAATAACATTCTAGATGATTCTGTGTTTCCAACTTTGTGGCAACAGTTTGGGGAAAGCCCTTTCCTGTTTTAACATGACAATGCCCCCATGCACAATGTGAGGTCCATACATAAATGGTTTGTTGAGATTGTGTGGAAGAACTTGACTGTCCTGCAGAAAGCCTTGACCTCAACCCCATTGAACACCTTTGGGATGAATTGGAACACCAACTGCGAGCCAGGCCTAATCGCCCAACATCAGTGCCCGACCTCACTAATGCTCTTGTGTCTGAATGGAAGCAAGTCATGGCAGCAATGTCCCAACATCTAGTGGAAAGCCTTCCCAGATGAGTCGAGGCTGTTATAGCAGCAAAGGGGGGGATCAATTCCATATTAATGCCCATGATTAATGGTCATCATACTTTTGGTCATCTAGTGCATGTTGTAAGCTACTTTAGTTTCATGTCCTGCTGGTATAGCACTTAGATTAATTATTGGATGATTACTAAAAGGCTACCTAGGAGACATTTCACTCCTGTTCTCATTCTTGTTCCCTTCCCCATCATCCTGAATCCGAGGCACTCGCTTCTTGACCACCCACCTCTTAAAATCCTTTGCTGGGAAAACAGCCAGTTTGAAGGTCAGTACGTGGTAATGATGTCCTCTTTTCTAGCTATGTGTGTGGCTACTTCATGTGTTAACATTCTGATGTCAGTATTTTGAAGTTCCCACGCAGTCTTTGCCAAGTAACATTTTTAACAGTTTAGGTCCTTTAGGGGAAATATAATTTGTTGTTGTTTTGAATGGGTCAAATGTCATGTTTGTTATGTCTGTCTGCCAATTTAGTCAATATAGTGCTCAAACTTCCTGCAGAAAAGAACGTTTCGCTTTACGCATTATGTATTGTGTGTAGTTTGATGAAGTAAGTCTACGCCAAGAAAAGGTGTCAGCCTGCAACAAAACTAGTGGTTATGATGAATATATTAGCTCTGAGACAACTACCTCTGTGAAGGGTGATAGAAAGAGTGCCCAGAGCAACATATGAGCACTGAGAGGAGCTGGTTCATCAATGACTCACAAGAACAGGAAGGGGTGGTTTCCAAAGAGGCAGGTTTCAATACTTGCTGCCACATTTCCATTCTCTCACTACACAGCAATGAGCCTGGTTACAGGAGGTCTGTAGTTTATACTGTATCTCTCCTGAGCACCAGACACTCTCCATCATCAGACCCCAGACAACTAGCATCTACCATAGAGGGAAATATCTGAGGGTAACCACGTGTCCCGCATTTTGGCCTTTTGTCCTGCAACCAGACAAATGTATGCACTGTCCCGCAAAATCATCCCTTTGTCACGCATTTGGATATTTTAAATGCGGTCACCTTAGGCACCACCATTCCACCTAAATATTACTCCTCAAACATTTTATGTTTCTGTGTTACCCATGGTGGCATAGTGGTGCCTGGAGAAGTGGGTATACTCTAATCCCATTTACCTTTCTATGAGAAACAGTGGCATACTCTGAATGACCTAAAATGATAAATCCCATATTGGTCTTCCACAGTCAGGCCAACCGAAGCTGTACTGTACAAGTAGGACTATAGTAGGCCTACTATTGAAACAGATGAGTCTGTCAACTGAGTCAGAAATTCACAGGTTTTAGATTCTTTCAGGTTTTCGCTCTCTAAGTCAAACTTTTTAAATATGAAAACAACAAAATTGGATGTTCTAAGTCCACAACAACGCTTAAAGGTGCAAAATACAGAATTGCTGCGCCATTACTTGGTTGTTGAAATTCCAATAGTTTGCCTAATTTCAGTTTATGTAACGAAACAAGCAGTCATTGTGTAGAGAATCATTGAACCATTTAAACCGCTGTGCAATATCTTTTCCATAACCCAAAATATTGTATTTTCAGCTATTTGAAGCTGGTGTATTTCAATGAAACATGGTGAAGCCCCAAAAAGGCTTACCCTGGAAGCCTGTGTTTCAGACATAAGGAAGTGGATGGCGACAAATGTTTTACTTTTTGATAAGGGAATTTATATGTTTAAGGTAATGACTAAAGAATTCCACCCTGAAGCATAATTGTTAGTTATAACATATATAATGAATAATTTGAACTTCAGTCCAATATGGTTTGGTCGAGACAAGTAGAAATGTGTGTGTGTGTGTGTGACTAAGAAAATACAGAGAACAATTAAACTGTGTATGACCTGACCTGGTTAGACCTGGTTAGAGTCCTGTCAAGGTTCATCTAATCTCGGGAGGAGGGAACTGCCAGCTTGGAAGTGATAAACGAGTGGTGAGAACTATGAGGAAAGATACATCCCACCTACTGTTTGTGTGTATGTATGTGCGTGTATTAGGTAGGGAGGGAGTGAGTTATAAAATGGCATGTTTTTGTATTATGGACTTCAGAACGTTCTCTGAATAAACTGTACGGACCTTTTGCATAAACTGAGTCTTCTTATTAAACCCAGGGTCTTACAAACCTCGGGGATTGGTCAAAGCTTAAATAATTGTTAGTTATCATCATTGGGATTGAAAATTCTCGTGACACTTTTAAACTCAGAAAAAACAGATGCTTGTTCTAGGTCCCAAGAAACAAAGAGATCTGCTGGTGGATCTGACAATTAATCTTGATGGTTGTACAGTCATCTCAAATAAAACTGTGAAGGATCTCAGCGTTACTCTGGACACTGATCTCTCTTTTGACAAACATATCAAGAGTATTTCAAGGGAAGCTTTTTTCCATCTTGATAACATTGCAAAAAATCTGAAACCTTTTTTCCAGAAACTTTGCAGAAAAGATTATCCATGTTTTTGCCACTTCTAGATTAGACTACCGCAATGCTCTACTCTCTGGCTACCTGGATAAAGTACTAAATATGGCTGCTAGAATCTTGACTAGAACCAACCAAAAAAATCATATTACTCCAGTGCTAGCCTCTCTACACTGGCTTCCTGTCAAGGCTAGGGCTGATTTCGAGGTTGTACTGCTAACCTACAAAGCATTACATGGACTTGCTCCTACCTATCTCTCCGATTTGGTCGCGTCGTACATACCTACACGTACTCTACGGTCACAAGACGCAGGCCTCCTATTGTCCCTAGAATTTCTAAGCAAACAGCTGGAAGCAAGGCTTTCTGTTATAGAGCAACATTTTTATGGAATGGTCTTCCTATCCATGTGAGAGACGCAGACTGGGTCTCGACCTTTACGTCTTTACTGAATCAATCAATCAAATATATTTATAAAGCCCTTTTTACATCAGCCGATGTCACAAAGTGCTATACAGAAACCCAGCCTAAAACCCCAAACAGCAAGCAATGCAGATGTAGAAGCACGGTGCCTAGGATAAACTCCCTAGAAAGGCCGGAACCTAGGAAGAAACCTAGAGAGGAACCAGGCTCAGAGGGGTGGCCAGTCCTCTTCTGGTTGTGCCGGGTAGAGATTATAACAGAACATGGCCAAAATGTTCAAACGTTCATAGATGACCAGCAAGGTCAAATAATAATAATCACAGTGGTTGTAGAGGGGGCAACAGGTCAGCACCTCAGGAGTAAATACCAGTTGGCTTTTCATAGCCGATTATTCAGAGTTAGAGACAGCAGGTGCAGTAGAGAGAGAGAGTTGAAAACAGCAGGTCCGGGACAAGGTAGCACGTCCAGTGAACAGGTCAGGGTTCCATAGCCGCAGGCAGAACAGTTGAAACTGGAGCAGCGGCACGACCAGGTGGACTGGGGACAGCAAGGAGTCATCAGGCCAAGTAGTGCTGAGGTATGGTCCTAGGGCTCAGGTACTCTGAGAGAGAGAGAGAGAGAGAGAGAGAGAGAGAAAGAGAGAGAGAGAGAATTAGAGGGAGCATACTTAAATTCACACAGGACACCGGATAAGACAGGAGAAATACGGCGTTGAGTGTCAGCGTGGCGGATGTGTTGTTGCCTACCCTCACCACCTGGGGGCAGCCCATCAGGAATTCCAGGATCCAGTTGCAGAGGGAAGTGTTCAGTCCCAGGCACCTTAGCTTAGTGATAAGCTTGGAGGGCACTATGGTGTTGAACGCTAAGCTATATTCAATGAACAGCATTCTCACATAGATGTTCCTTTTGTCCAGGTGGGAAAGGGCAGTGTGGAGTGCAATAGAGATTGTGTAATCTGTGGATCTGTTGGGGCGGTATGCAAATTGGAGTGGGTCTAGGGTTTCTGGGATGATGGTGTTGATGTGAGACATGACAAGCCTTTCAAAGCATTTCAAGGCTACAGATGTGAGCACTACGGGGCAGTAGTCATTTAGACAGGTTATTGTTGGCGTTCTTGGGCACAGGGAATATGGTTGTTTGCTTGAAACTTGTAGGTATTGCAGACTGGTTCAGGGAGAGGTTGAAAATGTCATTGAAGACACTTGCTCTGAGACACAATGCTCTGAGTATGCGTCCTGGTAATCCGTCTGTGAATGTTAACCTGATCGAAGGTCTTACGCACATCGGCTACGGAGAGTGTGATCATACAGTCATCCAGAACTGCTGGTGCTCTCACATATGGTTCAGTGTTGCTTGCCACAAAGAGAGCATCAAAGGCATACTAAGGCATTTAGCTTGTCTGGTAAGCTCGTGTCAGTGGGCAGCTCTCGGCTGGGTTTCCCATTGTAATCAGTGACAGTTTGCAAGCACTGCCACATCCGATAAGTGTCAGAGCCGGTGTAGTATGATTCAATCTTAGTCCTGTAGACGCTTTGCCTGTTTGATGGTTCGTCGGAAAGGATATCAGGATTTTTTATAAGCGTTCAGATTAGTGTCCCACTCCTTGAAAGGGGCAGCTCTAGCCTTTAGCTCAGTGCGGATGTTGCCTGCAATCCATGGCTTCTGGTTGGGATATATATGTACGGTCACTGGGATATGTACGTACGGTCACTGGGATATGTACGTACGGTCACTGTGGGAACGACGTCATTGATGCACTTATTAATGAAGCCGGTGACTAATGTGGTAAATTTTCTCAATGCCATCAGATGAATCACGTAACATATTCCAGTCTGTGCTAGCGAAAGAGTCCTGTAGCTTAGCATCTGCTTCATCAGACTACTTCCATACTGAGCATGTCACTGGTACTTCCTGTTTGAGTTTTTGCTTGTAAGCAGGAATCAGGAGGATAGGGTTGTGGTCAGGCGAGGGAGAGCTTTGTAAGCGTGTCTTTGTGTGGAGTGAAGGTGATCTAGAGTTATTTTCCCTCCAGTTGCGCAGGTGACATGCTGGTAGAAATCAGGTTAAACGGATTTCAGTTTTCCTGCATTAAAATCCCCGGCCACCAGGAGCGCCACCTAAGACAAGCATTTTCTTTGTTTGCTTATGGCCCTATACAGCACGTCGAATGCGGTGACGGCGTCTGACTGTACTACACTGTGTGAGGTGCTATATGGTCCAATTACACAAGGTACACAACTCCTCCAAGCCTGATGGCTGATGGTCTTGTTCAGTTCATCCCAGCTGTCATAAAGTTTATTAAGGGAAAGGATTAAAATCAGAGACTATGGGAGTGAATAAAACCTTTGTTGTTTTACTCCTTACTCTGGGTTAGAGGAGGACTTTTTTCATTTGATTAGACTTTGAACTGCACATCTGACTGGTCGACTGCTGTGAATATGTAAACTGTTGCTCTTAGAATAGATTCCAGCTTCCTCTTAAAAGTTGTTGGTTGGGCCTCGCTGCACATCTGTCTCACACAGCTAGTAGACTCAGTCCTCAGCACCCAAGGGGTGCACGTTTTATTTTTTGCCCTAGCACTACACAGCTGACTCAAATAATCAACTAATCATCAAGCTGTGGTCATTTGAATCAGCTGTGTAGTGTTAGGGAAAAAACCTAAATGTGAAACCCTTGGGGTCCCCAGGACCGAGTTTGGGAATCACTGCAGTAGAGGAAGAGACACAGAAACCACAAATGGAGAACCAATGATATGTTACTTTATCGTGACATGTATACCACAAACAGTGACCAAGTTTGGAGAAGTCAGGTGGTCAATCATTCTCAAACGTAATGCAACCCAATGCAGCCTCTGAGCAGTTATGAGTGAGATTGCGTACAAAAAAGTGCACCGTTGTACACAAACATGAATCTGTAAGACAGTTGATAGTGAAGTTCTCATAAAACAGGATGAGTGATGTAAAAAGGGTTTGCTTGTCTTTGGAAACCTTCCTGAACCAAGCCCTGATGGTATTTCACTTAACAACAGGAGACAGAGAGGCATGTTTTCACAAGGGTTCTTCATTTTACATGGACAGTTTACTGGAGAGATTTAAGATCTACAATGGATTTCTAGAGTTATTTTTTAGGAGAATCATTCCCGCACATACACACTTCCAGAGCTAGAAGAAAACCTGGACTTGAATTATGGCGGCTTATGACGAATGTTCGTTTTGGGCTGTTTTGGGTTTATGTGGTTAGAATGTTACAGCCTTCAATAGTATTTATTTATTTGTTGTCAGCCGAAAAGCTTGATCTTCTGAGGTCTTGATAACTAAACAAACAATCTACCTTGATGTACAGTGACTCAACTGTATGAAGAATATCTGACTACAGCAAATTTAGTCAGTGTCAGGAGAATCCAAGGAAATATATGTGATGAAATGTCCTTTAGAAGGTGTTAGATACAATGCATTCGGAAAGGATTCAGACCCCTTAACTTTTTCCAAATTTTGGCACGTTACAGCCTTATTCTAAAATGGATTAAATAAAATACCCCATCACGACAAAGCGAAAACAGGTTTTAAGAATTTTTTGCAAATGTATAAAAAAATTAAAAATAGTAATACCTTAATTACATAAGAATTCAAACCCTTTACTATGAGACTCGAAATTGAGCTCAGGGGCATCCTGTTTCCATTGATCATGAGATGTTTCTACAACATGATTGGAGTCCAGCTGTGGTAAATGAAATTGATTGGACATGATTTGGAAAGGCACACACCTGTCTATATAAGGTCCCACAGTTGACCGTGCATGTCAGGGCAAAAACCAAGCCATGTCGAAGGAATTGTGTTGATTGTGTCGAGGTACAGATCTGGGGAAGGGTACCAAAACATTTCTGCAGCATTGAAGGTCCCCAAGAACACAGTGGCCTCCATCATTCTTAAATGGAAGAAGTTTGGGACCACCAAAACTCTTCCTAGAGCTGGCAGCCCAGCCAAACTAGAGGAGAAGGGCCTTGGTAAGGGAGCTGACCAAGAACCCGATAGTCACTTTGACAGAGCTCTAGAGTCTCTCCGTGGAGAGAAGGACAACCATCTCTGCAGCACTCCACCAATCAGGCCTTTATGGTAGGGTGGCCAGACGGAAGCCACTCCTCAGAAAAAGGCACATGACAGCCCGCTTAGTTTGCCAAAAGGCACCTAAAGGACTCTCAGACCATAAGAAACAAGATTGTATAGTCTGATGAAACCAAGATTGAACTCTTTATCCTGAATGCCAAGTGTCACGCCTGGAGGAAACCTGGCACCATCCCTACGGGGAAGCATGGTGGTGACAGCATCATGCTGTGTGGATGTTTTTCAGCGGCAGGGACTGGGAGACTAGTCAGGATTGAGGGAAAGATGACCGGAGCAAAGGACAGAGAGATCTTTGATGAAAAGCTGCTCCAGAGTGCTCAGGACCTCAGACTCCGGTGAAGGTTCACCTTCCAACAGGACAACAACCCTAAGCACACAGCCAAGACAATGCAGGAGTGGCTTCGGGACATGTCTCAGAATGTCTTTAAGTGGCCCAGCCAGAGCCCGGACTTGAAACCGATCGAACATCCCTGAAGAGACCTGAAAATAGCTGTGCAGCAACGCTCCCAATCCAACCTGACAGAGCTTGAGAGGATCTGCAGAGAAGAATGGGAGAAACTCCCCAAATACAGGTATGCCAAGCTTGTAGCATCATACCTAAGAAGTCTTGAGGCTGTAATCGCTGCCAAAGGTGCTTCAACAAAGTACTGAGTAAAGGGTTGAATACTTATGTAAATGTGATATTTTCATTTAGTTTTTATGTAAATCTGCACAAATTTATAAAACCTGTTTTTGCTTTGTTATTAGGTGGTATTGTGTGTAGATTGATGAGGGGGGAAAAAACGATTTAATCAATTTAGAATAAGGCTGTAACGTAAGAAAATGTGGAAAAAGTCAAGGGGTCTGAATACTTTCCGAATGCACTGTAAGTCTGTTTCCTTCTGTATAGTGTCTGTGTAGAATGTCCCAGACGTTCGGCGTATGTTTCTTGTGTCCTTGTATTTCCATAAAAACTCATAATACAAAGATCTCATTGCTAAACCTAACCCCCTTTAAACCTCTCAAGCCCTCAGATGTTTGACCATTATTAAATGCTTAAAAAAATATCCTTTCCCTCCATGTGAAAGAAAGGACAGCTTTCCTAGAGACGCCACATGTCTGTTTGTCTCTGAGTCCAGTCAAATTCAGTGTATAGGAAATCCACCGGGCACAAACTGATTCAATCAACATTGTTTCAATGTAATTTGTCAACGTATTGTGATGTGGAATCTGTTTTAAAATGCATTGGATTTGCAAAAAGTAATCAACTGTTGTTTTGAGATTGAAATTTCAACCACAGGATTATGTCACCATGGTAACCAGTTTGACACCCAAACACAATTCAATATCACTTTTGCGATACAGTAATAGCCCATTAACTTGTCGACAAGTTAACAATAATCTATGCTGGATTCACGTCTCTAACCATTCCAAAAATAAAAGTTAAAGAATAGGATTAAGCCAGTGGCTCAGATGAAATTATTCAAGCGTTAAATTATTTACATATTAATATTTGGTTGCGTTGTCAACCAAACACAATTCAATAAACTTTTTGTAATACAACAAATAGCCTAAAGTTACAAACTAATGTAATTAGTAGTTGTTCAACCTTAAAATGATAACACATCCTTGGCCACATTTTGAGGTTAGCCTACTGTAACTATAAACGTCTGATGTAATCATAGAAAGCATGTATGTTCAAGATAGCAAAGGTCACAGGTCAGTGGAGAACTTAACAATTCCTGTAATAATCTTGAACAGCATTGATCACTTGCACTATGTACTTTTAATGTAATCTCAACTGCAATCCAGGTCAATTGGTTGTGATATTAGATAACATTAAGTTATTTATTGTATTAATCCAAAATATCTGACTAGTGTATCCCCATTTGAACTTTGTTGTGCTTTAAAATGGTAGAAAGCGCAGTGATAACACATTTAGATGTTAACTAACCAAAAAAATCAGACATTGTTTTTCCATTGGAATGTGGAAAGCATAGTGATAACACATTGGGAATTCAATAAACTTCTGGCTGTCTTTTTGAGTGGGTGAATAAAGGATAATCTCATTGATCAACGTCTCAACCAAATAATACCCAAATTTCCAAGTTGAAATGACGTGGTGTGCCCACTGGGAAGTGATCACAAAGGACTGGAACAGATGAATAAATCATAACAAAACTGTAAATAAATGACAAAGTGATATTAAACAAAGGGCAGATGGCTAATGACTGTGTCTGTGGTGATTAAAGCTGTGTTACTTCAGTTTTCCAAATATGGACCCTCTAGACTTGTCACTATAAAACTATGCCCTGTGGTTTGTAATATGCACTGATACTTCCTTTTGTTGTACTACGTACTCATAGGTAAAACAAGCATTTATTTTTCATATGCATTCAAGGCCCCTTTCTGGCATCAATATCAAAGTTCTTTCTTGTGGACTGAGATTGACATCTCAGTCCACATGCTTCATACGCATCAACACTATATTATGAAACCGGAATCAAAGTCTGAATTTCCATGCCAGGGAAAGCTGACGCTGAGGGATGTAGACAGAGCTTATAAGACAAATTGAATCATAGACTAGACACTATTAGGGCATGCACTCTGTAACCACCTCACTGTCATGATGACCAAATAAAGGTTGGCCAGTCTGGATGAATCTCAAACATAGTCAACCAGCTGGCCGGCTAAACATACACACATTCTGACCTATAACTGTGTTTACTCTATACACATTCATATCTCTGTGCATGCACACACACACATTCTGGCTTGCTGGTTCATTTTCTCTCTTAATTGTGGCTACACATTGTGCATCTTTAACTATACTCCATAGAACACCCTGCTCATTGTTTCTGGCAAGGCCCTCAGCACACGACCCAACCCCTTACTTATATCCACACCAACCTGGACTCATTGGCAGACGTAACATACTAAGAAATAAATCCGGGACACTCCAATTAGTATGGTATGTATTAATTTGTCGATGTCCATCATCCATTTCATATGGTATGTTACAAATTGCAAATCATACAAATTGCAAATTTTTACAATATGTTACGAATTCCAATTTGTTGTGGCTAATACTAATGTTAGCTAGGTGGCTGGGTTAAGGTTAGGGTTAAGATTAAGGGTTAAGGTTAAGGGAAGGGTTAGCTAACATGCTAAGTAGTTGCAAAGACGTTTGTGTTATACGCCCACCCATCCACCCCGACCAACCACCCTCGTTTTTGCCTTAACTTCTTCGGGATAGGGGGCGGTATTTTGACATGCGGATGAAAAGCGTACCAAAAGTAAACTGCCTGCTACTCAGGCCCAGAAGCTAGGATATGCATAGAATTGGTAGATTTGGATAGCAAACACTCTAAAGTTTCTAAAACTGTTAACATAATGTCTGTGAGTATAACAGAACTGAAATGGTGGCTCCCATTTTGGCTGTAGTGTGGCCAAGCGCGTGACTGAGAGCGCGTTCTTTGGTATTTTTCTCCGGTAAAGACAACGATTCTCCGTCTTAAATTGTATCGTTTATTTGCGTATTAGGGTACCTAAGGATTGATTATAAATGTTGATTGACTTGTTTGGATAAGTTTATTGGTAACGTTTGGGATTCATTTTGTATGTATTTTGAAGGAGGGAAACCGAGTGGATTATTGACTGAAGTGCGACAGCTAAACTGAGTTTTTATGGATATAAAGAAGGACATTATCGAACAAAAGGACCATTTGTAATGTAACTGAGACCTTTTGTAGTGCCAACAGAAGAAGATCTTCAAAGGCGGTTATTATATCGCTATTTCTGACTTTTGTGTCGCAACTCCCTGGTTGAAAATGATTTGTTATGCATTTGTGTGCTGGGCGCTGTCCTCAGATAATCGCATGGTTTGCTTTCGCCGTAAAGCCTTTTTGAAATCTGACACCTTGGCTGGATTAACAACAAGTTAAGCTTTATTTTGATGTATTGCACTTGTGATTTCATGAAAGTTTAATATTTATAGTAATTTAATTTGAATTTGGCGCTCTGCATTTTCACCGGAAATGTTTAAATTGGGACGGTAGTGTCCCACTAATCCGCAAAAAGTTAAGCAACCTTCTGTCTTAATTAACCATACCAAACGTAACATGCACTAGATTTCACTTCACTGGAACTAAGGGGCCTCACCCAAACCATGAACAGCCCCAGACCATTATTCCTCCTCCACCTAACTTTACAGTCCTCCTCCATCTAACTTTACATTACCATTTTTACGTGCTACGCGCTTCATTACTCTATGGTCCCGTTCTGTGAGCTTGTGTGACCTCCCACTTCGCGGCTGAGCCGTTGTTGCTCCTAGACATTTCCACTTCACAATAACAGCACTTACAGTTGACCAGGACAGCTCTATCAGGGCTGACGAACTGACTTGTTGGATAGGTGGCATCCAATGACGGTGCCACGTTGAGTCACTGAGCTCTTCAGTAAGGTCATTCTACTGCGAATGTTTGTCTATGGAGATTGCATGGCGGTGTGCTCGATTTTACACACCTGTCAGCAAAGGGTGTAGCTTAAATAGCTGAATCCACTAATTTGAAGGGGTGTCCACATACATTATATGTACAAAAGTATCATACTAATTTCAGTGTCCTGGATTTACATACTATGTTACGTCTAGTCTATGAGACCAGGTTGTCCACACAAGAAACATGAACCCTTTCCTGTGAGAGACGATCAAATTGTGGAGCTGCATGTCTGTTAACGTGGCTGGTCTGCTGTAAGTCACTAGGGTGTCAGAGGGACAGTGTGGGGCCAAAAAACCCTTTAGCCATAACTATAACCTCTTGAGATTTTCACTCTAGCTAGTGTGGGAGATGTGTGTATCTGGCAGAGTGAGGAAAGTAAGTGAGAGGGTAAGTGCAAGGGAATTCAGCAATCCAAAAGGCCTTGATAGTTGTTGTTTAGGAGGCCCAAAATGTTTTAAGATTGCTAAGTGCATGTAAGAAGACAGAGGGAGTAAGCCAAGCGACAAACAATTCATCCAATAAAATGTCTGCAGTTAGTTGAGTCTCTGTCTATTCCCCAGTTAAAACCCTGAACGCTTTTTTCCCCCCACTCACTCTGAGCTCCAGCCAGTTTGCTGCAGTGTTGTTGACTCTGGCCTTGAGCATCTAGATCTGGGACAGGAGAGCCAAGCCCCCTGCCCCCACATCACATTAGACTACTGCCTAACAAGAACAATCTGTGTAGAGCCCATGAGCCCAGTCATTTTCTGGGAAGCAAGGCAGCCAGAGGGGGAGGAGGGGAGGAAAGGAGAAGAGAGGGAGGAGGGGAGGAAAGGAGAAGAGAGGGAGGAGGGGAGGAAAGGAGAAGAAAGGGGGAAGGAGGGATGTGTCCTAATGGCAAAAAACTTTTTTTCCTTCTGTGCCGGTCAGAGAAACCTCCAGTCTAAAATCTGAAACTGTAGAAGTTACTGGAGGAGGTGAGGCAGGCACGTTTCCCTCTTGTTCTCTCAGTCCATTTTCCTCTCTCAAGCATCCACCGTTCCAGAGGAGCCTTTTCTGTGTGACCACTTCTGTAGGAGGTGAGTAGAGCCACTTCTATTCATTTACTTTTACTGTACATTTTACCACATAGGGAAGCAGATGAAATACTAGCTGATAACATTCTTATCAAATATGAGTTAACTTTAGTGGACAGGTATGACCTCACATGACCATTGCAGTGCAGTTAAGCTACAGTGACAGCATCATGACATGTCTCCAGGCAAGCAGCCCGCCAGTAGGGAATCAGGCTAGTTCAATAGAGTTCCCCAACAGGATGTTCTCTGAGACCAATGGGTTTCCCATATTTGCATGAGACATTGTGCAGATAAATGTGCGGTGAATAGAGCTTTTATTTTTTTTGAATTATTCAACCGTATTAAAATGTTCGTATGTCATTATTTCCCACACAAAGGCAGTGCTAAATGTATGACTGTTGAAAAATGTCTGATCGTCTCCATCTAATGGTATCTTGAACACTTCAATAGAGACTAATACATCTGTGTCCTTTATGTGTAGGTGTGTGAAAGTATACATTGAGGGGGAATGGGCGATAAGTTGTAGATGCACTCCCATCCCCCCTTCCCTGATAAGTGCAATGCCTCA
Organism: Salmo trutta; assembly: GCF_901001165.1. Lineage (NCBI taxonomy): Eukaryota > Metazoa > Chordata > Actinopteri > Salmoniformes > Salmonidae > Salmo > Salmo trutta. The sequence goes on from NC_042979.1 coordinate 13,770,691, forward strand.
TGTGGCCCAGCTTGCACACAGATGGAGTGGGAAAAGGGGGTGAAGGAGGGGGTTGGTTGGTTTATATGGACCAGGCCAGCATTCTAGTCCAGGGCTACATTCAGCAGAGCACAACTTTGGAACATTCAGATTGAAATATATTGTGTAGAAAATACATGCCTCTGACATGTTGAGTAAGGACTCATGACAACTCTATTCATTACATTTCTATCGGCAATGATCAGTTGTTTTTTCTCAGTCATTGTGAAAGTAAGAGTTAGTTCTTGTTATTGCTAGGGTAACGTAGGGTAACCAGCCCCCTCTAAGAACAATGTCCAACTGCTGACACAATAATGCAAAGTTTGGTAAAAATGTGGTATGTGGATGATGGTCATGCTAGGCAAACAAACTATGAAGGGAAATAAGTGGCTATAGTTTACACTTTTTTAGTTATTTAATCATTTTTGTTGTTGTAAAGGGGCATTTTTCCCAAATACCGGGGTAACATTTTTAGCGGCAGCCAGGGCAAATAGGTGACAGTGGTTTTTGTGAGAATTACCCGAGGGAGCTAGTTACCCCACGTTACTGTAGAAAATTGTTTTAAGCCAAATTCAATTTCAGGGAAATGAGAGGTTCATGATTTATTTCTGTGAAGCAGCATGAAAAGGAGCTGTTTAAATAAATATCCAAAATAGTTATTAAAAGATCGGGACAGGAAGCAATGACATTAACATCAGATGATGTGACTCTCACATTGACCAAAAGCAGATTGACAAAATGGGATTAACGTTTTAGTCATGTAACCAAATATCAGTGACTGGTCAGGAGTTTGGCCTAGATTCAACCAGTTCCACTTTAACCCACGGAGGTGTAACTGCATTGGAGCTGTCATATCAGCAAGCGACTCCCGGCGTTATACCCGTCGCAGACATTTCCACCAAGTCTCATTAGTAGAAATCCCATGCAGCCTTGTTACAAGTTTAAACATTGGAATGTGTGTTGTAATCTACAACTCGATTAGGCTAATATGAATTTGTATTATTTAGTCTAATGATGTGTCATTATTTCTACACTTTTTCATTCTGAACTTCGAACGCGGGTTGGACGTGTGTGGCTTCGGGACAATGACCACAAGAGCAGCCGCTCACCAATTTGACAGTTCCAGCTCAGTTAACTTACACCTCCGACATCGACTTAACAATGATCTGCTGTGCAGCTTTCAGTTATTGTGGGTTAAGGCCAATCTGATTGAATCTAGGCATGTGTGTGCATCTACTGTATCTGTCTGTGTGCGTTGTCATTGTGTGTGTGTCTGCATGTGACATGCTATGATTTGAATCCAGGCTTTAAATCCTGCCTGCCTCTCATCAGTTCTCAGCTGCTGTCTTGGTCTTAAAATTACATTTAGGGCTCTACAGCTATAGACATTCTATCAAGAATAGAAATTACTCAGAAGATATTTTCATTCATTGTAGATGGGTGAGGCCTTTACAATGTTTTGTGAAACACACACAAAGCAGTAGATGTTAGCTGTCACTGTTAGACGCAAGAACAGCAACATTAATTGCAAACACATCTGTTGATCAAAATCTGTGCAATTCAATAAGTGGAAATGCAAAGTGACAACAGTTACTGCAGCACTGACACTGTTCTTGTTGTTTTCTGCAGGTCCTACAGGAGATGACGTTCCTCATGGCACTTCATCTGATTAGTCTTTCTGTGATGCTGTGGTCCAGCAGTCCCAGTCTGGCCACACCCCTCCCTTTCACCATTTCCTTTGAGGGCAGTGCAGAGGAGGAGGAGCTGGGCAGCCTCATCCCCACCCCTTCCTCACCTACCACCAGTGACCCCGCCTCAGAGTCCCCAACCACCTCAGATGGCTCCACTCACATAGAGCACTTCCTGCTCAGCCAGATCGTTCACTTCCTGCAGGAGAACATGCTCCTCATCCTTGTTGCCTCCATCCTCTTCATCACCATCTTCCTCATCCTCTGCTGTGCTTGCATCATGAGCCGCAAGCGGAAGGTCAATGCCTACTACCCCTCGTCCTTCCCCTCTAAGATGTACGTGGACCAGAGGGACAAGACCGGATGTACGAAGCTCTTCAATGAGGTGCCAGAGAAACCCTCCAACGGGCAGCAGGCTGAACCAGTTGACTCCAGCAAGCAGCTCCAGCAAGACATTATGAGGGCAGCCAAGAACCTCCGCACTCCCTCCAAACCTCCCCTGGGCGAGCGAGAGGGAAACAACCCCACACAGATAGCAGCAGCTGCAGAGAAAAGTCCTGATGTGAATGTTCAGGCTGAGGGAGAAATCATAGAGAAAGACAACGAGCCATCAAATGCACCTGAGCAGAGCGAGGAGGAAGTATGCCAGCTCTCAGACAGTGAGGCCCAACACCACAGCTGCCCCAAGCAGCCAGAGATCCTTCCAGGACAGATAGGCCTAACAGAAGAGGATGAGTCACTCACAAGAGCTGAGCTTCCATCTGGCCCAGGGCACTCACAGGCCAAGCAGGAGGGGGATAGGCAGGAGAACTCCACTGTCACGCAGTCTATTCCGTTGATCACTGGGGAGAAAACAGCATTTTAACTTTGTTGGACAGTGGACCAGTGGAGGCTAGTGGAAGGAGAAGCTATAGCAGGACAGGCTCATTGTTATGGCTGGAATGGACTCAATGGAACAGAGTCAAATATGTGGTTTCCATGTTTGATCTCGTTCCATTTATTCCATTCCAGCCGTTACAATGAGCCTGTCCTCCTATAGCTCCTCCCACCAGCCTCCACTGCATTGGACAATATGTTTGAGCTCAATGGTTTGGACGCTTTTGCATGAGTGACATCTTTAAGCAAAGCGGTCAGCTTTATATACCACTCTTTGGATTTACCAAATTATGTCTATTCAGTTGTATGTAATCATATACGCTTTTGTTTCCCAGTAGCCATCTTTCCATGTCACTCCCTAAAGGGTATATTATGTAACCTGAGCATACACCCAGGTGGATGCTGTAGTCTTAGTGTTGTTTTTATATCTATTAGTGGCCAAAGTAATGGTACTGCCTTTTGTTTCCCTCTTCCATTCATTGGTAGAGGTCCTTTTTTAGGGCAACATGAGATTGCTTTCCCTTTTTATTTAACTAGGCAAGTCAGTTAAGAACAAATTCTTATTTACAATGACAGCCTAGGAACAGTGGGTTAACTGCCTTGTTCAGGGGGAGAACAGATTTCTACCTTAACTCGGGGATTCGACCTACCAACCTTTCAGTTACTGGCCCAACGCTCTAACCACTAGGCTACCTGCCGCCCCTTGAAGAACAAATATGGATAAGTAGAAGGTAAGTTCACCATGAGCACATCATGGTGCAGCATCTGCAACAACTTGAACTTAGTATGTTTCCTACATTAAGGGAGGTATTTTTGCATTATAAAACCTGTTTATCGTTTGGTTCGTCAAATGTTTATCGCTTCAATTTAAACATTTCCATTAAAGGGTCAATCCCGAGTCCCAACAATAACAAAGCAGGCACCCAGCCACTTGTTTCGGTAAACAGCTGAGGGATGGGGCTTAATATAACAACTCTCAAATTCATAGAGCTATGGATGCAAGGACTGAGCATCCATGAGATCAAACTGATAGTGAACCATGTTTTGAAGCTATAGTGTTTGTTTACACCAACTTTATTTACAAACATTGAAGTAGAACAAACTTATGAAGCATTTAAGTTACATTCTTCAAGAATCAATGCCTACAAAAGTATTTTAACAGTCCAAAAAATATGAAGCCCTTAAAGGGCCAGTTGCTCAGCTGCAGACACAGGTCCTGGGTCAGAACTTGGGAAAGCACCTAACACAAATGTCTGTTCTACTTGTACTGTTACAATACAGGCTGGTTATTCCAGTGTGGTTGAAAACATGCACACTCCAAAATGTTTGTAGAGGTACCGACTAATGGAGAGTAAACTGTATAAAAATAGTGTGCAGCTTTCTTAATTTCCATATTGTACTTTGGTTGAATAAAGTAGATTTTATGAAGACAGTAAGAAACAGCAGCATTCTAAAATGTGTTGAGTATTTGGGTAGGTAACGATAAAAGCAGAACCATTTATCTGAATGTATGAAGTCAAACATTTAACATGGCTCTGGATAATGTATGCCAGTGCTGCCATCTAGTGGAGAAATACAACACTTCAATTTATCTGGTAGTATACACACCATCTGACAAATACCAGGTAATACTGAAAAGCTGGTTAGACTTTAAATGACTAAAACAAAGACAGACATGCCATACTACTTACGTATTACTTTATTACTTTCCATTAAAACCAGGAACTGTGTCTGAAATGTCACGCTAAACAATCAAAATAGATACCTTGATAGTTTGCTTCCATTTTACATCTTCCGCATTGCACTTCATCATTGCCTTCAAAGCACAGGAGTGTTGATGGAATACTAAGACAGGCTTAGAGGTTTTATTCAATACTTCCACCACTGCATCCAGAATCAGTTCCCAATGGAACACACCCATTCCATGACAATACTCAAGCGCAAAAAAAAAACAAGCAAACTCCCGTACACTCGACACACTTCACATTTTTCACTCCTGAAAATAAGGCTTACTTTGTACCAATCCCCCGATCAGTGCCCTTAAAATGTGCGTTAACGTGACAGGCTGGAGTAAAGATCAGAAAAACATGATGCCACAGGGGCTTGGTGTTTACACTGTGCCATCCATGTACGTTGTATTGGTGGACATAACATGAACTAATTTAAGATGCCCCATATATAGAAGGATGGTGGAGTGGGGATTCAGGACTATACTTTGAGTGTCCCCTTGGTAGTAGGGTGCAGGACACTGGTGTTCAGGATAACATTGGCAAAGCCCTCAGTTGCTGGCTTTGACCGCCTCAATCTTGCCATCCTGTTTGAGACGGTAGTCATGGAGGGCAGCTTTGATGGCATCCTCAGCCAGCACTGGAGAAAAGGGCACAGTCAGGAATTTCAAATGGTTTTAAAATTAGGTTAAAAAAAATAGATGGTTTAGAATTTCCCAACTTGTTAGACAGTTGGGAAAGAACAGTCTTAGATATTAGACTGAAATATGAGCTTACTAGAGCAGTGAAGTTTGACCGGTGGAAGACAGAGCTCTTTGGCAATATCCGTGTTCTGTATGGTCAGTGCTTCATCAATCTGAAAGCCAAGAGAGCAACATTCCATCAACCAAGAAAAACTCCATCCAAACATGATATGTAACAAAAGGAACAAACAAGCAGCGTGGCGGAAAAGACTTGAATTGAGAAATGCAACATTAAGACAGAACAGTGAAACAGGAAGTGTCACGGGTGCAGAACATTCACTCACAGATTTGCCCTTCACCCACTCTGTTACCAGGGAGCTGGAGGCGATGGCTGAGCCGCAGCCAAACGTCTTGAACCTGGCGTCCACAATCTTCCCATGATCGTCTACCTCAATCTGCAGAAAGGAAAGGAGTCACTTTATGCAATGGTGACTTTTGTTCACATAAATGAATTCATAAACAATGTAGTCACGTTACTAAACAAATATGCTTGGTAACTAAATAGAGCATGGCGCTTCTCCTTAAATCCTGTGTTGACACTTCTTTGGAATACAGTAACTTCATTCAAAACCCCAGGCCATCGGAGGTTCCTGTGAGGTGGACTTGATAAAACACAAATCAGGACAGGAGACCAACATACCTGCAGTTTCATCACATCTCCACAAGCTGGGGCACCCACCAAGCCTGTACCCACATTCTTGGAGGTCTTGTCCAGGGAGCCAACGTTCCTTGGGTTCTCATAGTGGTCCACTACCTAAAAATTGGAGAAAGAAAAGAGGAAATGTCATGGTTAGTCAACATATTGTTGATTCCACTTAATTCACGATTATGATTACATGCCCTGCTGCAGTTAAACATTCACATAACAGCATCCGTAATCACATTTCCAACCGTCTCCCAAAAAAGCAGGCTCAAGGCTGAGAGGCCTCTTGCATTGCCGTTATGTAACAAGTTGACGTTACGTAAGGCATATTAAAATAAACAGATTAGGACAGTAATTCCTGTTGCAACCTCCCTCCCCCCAGATGTAATAGCCATGATGTGGAGTCATTCTCTACACTATTAAACAATGCTGGGAACAAAGCTTTTGACGAGATCATTATGAGGACTGTCTGAAAATCCTAAAATGTCAGGGCCTCGTTTCCCAGAGCCTGAGTAGCATTAAGATCATTGTTATAAGATGGTTCTGATGCATCTTTAGAAACCGAGCGGTTTCTCAAAACCATAGTTAAAGTTGCACTTGAAAACACTTATTTACCTCAGACCACTCATAGAATAGCTAAGTGCGTCGTTAGATGCTTGTTTTTGCCATTCCGTCACTTTATACACAGAATAGCTCCGCTAAACAAAGACTCAAGACTCTGGAACTGCCGATAACTTCAGAATGAAGTTGACTACAAATACAAAGTTGCCAGTGTCTTTGCAATTGTAACAAATAAGCGAAGAATAAGACGATGCTTCAAATAAACCATGGCTGAAAGACAAACATAACATTTATTTGAAAAATACAGGCCTATGTTCATTCAATTTATTTATATTTTTCCAATTCTAGGCTGTCAAATTTTGCTTCAATTTATTTCATGTGCAACACGTGCGCAAATTGATCATTATAGGGTAAATGTTTAGAATGAGCCACCTCAATTTGGAGCCATAGGTGGTAATAAACAAAAAAGAAACGTCCCCTTTTCAGGACCCTGTCTTTCAAAGACAATTTGTAAAACTCCAAATAACTAACTTCACAGATCTTCATTGTAAAGGGTTTAAACACTGTTTCCCATGCTTGTTCAATGAACCATAAACAATTAATGAACATGCACCTGTGGAACGGTCGTTAGACACTAACAGCTTACAGACAGTAGGCAATTAAGGTCACAGTTATGAAATCTTAGGACACTAAAGAGGCCTTTCTACCGACTCTGAAAAACACCAAAAAAGATGCCCAGTGTCCCTGCTCATCTGCTTGACCGTGCCTTAGGCATGCTGCAAGGAGGCATGAGGACTGCAGATGTAGCCAGTGCAATAAATTGCAATGTCCGTACTGTGAGACGCCTAAGACAGCGCTACAGGGAGACAGGAAGGACAGCTGATCGTCCTCGCAGTGGCAGACCACGTGTAACAATACCTGCACAGGATCGGTACATCACACCTGCGGGACAGGTACAGGATGGCAACAACAACGGCCGAAGTTACACCAGGAACGCATAATCCCTCCATCAGTGCTCAGACTGTCCGCAATAGGCTGAGAGAGGCTGGACTGAGGGCTTGTAGGCCTGTTCTAAGGCAGGTCCTCACCAGACATCACCGGCAACAACGTCACCTATGGGCACAAAACCACCATCACTGGACCAGACAGGACTGGCAAAAAGTGCTCTTCACTGACGAGTTGCGGTTTTGCGTTTATCATCGAAGGAATGAGCATTACACCGAGGCCTGTACTCTGGAGCGGGATCGATTTGGAGGTGGAGGGTCCGTCATGGTCTGGGGCGGTGTGTCACAGCAGCGTCGGACTGAGCTTGTTGTCATTGCAGGCAATCAACGCTGTGCGTTACAGGGAAGACATCCTCCTCCCTCATGTGATACCCTTCCTGCAGGCTCATCCTGACATGACAATGTCACCAGCCATGCTGCTTGTTCTGTGTGTGATTTCAGTGTTCTGCCATGGCCAGTGAAGAGCCCGGATCTCAGTCCCATTGAGCATGTCTGAGACCTGTTGGATCGGAGGGTGAGGGCTAGGGCCATTCCTCCCAGAAATTTCCGGGAACTTGCAGGTGCCTTGGTGGAAGAGTGGGGTTACATCTCACAGCAAGAACTGGCAAATCTGGTGCAGTCCACGAGGAGGAGATGCACTGCAGTACTTAATGCAGCTGGTGACCACACCAGATACTGATTGTTACTTTTGATTTTGACCCCCCCTTTGGTCAGGGACACATTCTATTTATGTTAGTCACATGTCTGTGGAACTTGTTCAGTTTGTCTCTCAGTTGTTGAATCTTGTCATGCTGAAAATAAACGTAGTTGACAGTGAGAGGACATTTATTTTTTTGCTGAGTTTCTCTAGGAGTCTGTCGTCAGTATTGTGGAATAACTCTGGTAGGAATTGAATGAAGAAAGCTGATCAGAGAGCAGCACTCCTTTTCTTTTGAGCCCATCAGTATCGACGCATGGTCTAAACGCAATTAGCGAACTTTCTCACTACTTGCTTATTTGGGAAACACTTAGTTGGCTGGTAAATAACGATGCATGATTATCTGGTATGATCATCGTAACGCTTAAGTTACCCAGTTGCGTTGTAAATGAGGCCCTGGTGAGTTTGCTAGGGGCCAGTTGGTACTGATGAGTTTAATTATTCAACTGTTAAGTTAAATGTCACGTGCACTAGTACAGTGAAATGCCTTTCTTGCAAACTCTAAACCCAACAATGCAGTAATCAATAACAGTGTAATACTAAAAACTAAAGGTCGACCGATTATGATTTTTTCCAACGCCGATACCGATTATTGGAGGACCGAAGAAAGCCGACACCGATTATTGGAGGACCGATGAAAGCCGACACCGATTATTGGAGGACCGATGAAAGCCGACACCGATTATTGGAGGACCGATGAAAGCCGACACCGATTATTGGAGGACCGATGAAAGCCGACACCGATTATTGGAGGACCGATGAAAGCCGACACCGATTATTGGAGGACCGATGAAAGCCGACACCGATTATTGGAGGACCGATGAAAGCCGACACCGATTATTGGAGGACCGATGAAAGCCGACACCGATTATTGGAGGACCAAAGAAAGCCGACACCGATTATTGGAGGACCAAAGAAAGCCGACACCGATTATTGGAGGACCAAAGAAAGCCGACACCGATTATTGGAGGACCAAAGAAAGCCGACACCGATTATATCGGCCGATTTGGGGGGTTTATTCATAATAATGATAATTACAACACTGAATGAACACTTATTTTAACTTAATATAATACATCAATAAAATCAATTTAGCCTCATAATGCAAAACAAAGTGTTGGAGAAGAAAGTAAAAGTGCAATATGTGCCATGTAAAAAAGCTAAGGTTTAAGTTCCTTGCTCAGAACATGGGAACATATGAAAGCTGGTGGTTCCTTTTAACATGAGTTTTCAATATTCCCAGGTAAGAAGTTTTAGGTTGTAGTTATTATAGGACTATTTCTCTCTATACGATTTGTATTTCATATACCTTTGACTATTGGATGTTCTTATAGGCACTTTAGTATTGCCAGTGTAACAGTATAGCTTCCGTCCCTCTCCTCGCTCCTACCTGGGCTTGAACCAGGAACACATCGACAACAGCCACCCTCGAAGCAGCGTTACTCATGCAGAGGAAGGGAAACAACTACTCCAAGTCTCAGAGTGAGTGACGTTTGAAACGCTATTAGCGAGCACCCGCTAACTAGCTAGCCATTTCACATCGGTTACACCGCCTAATCTCGGGAGTTGATAGGCTTGAAGGGGTGGGTATAATTTGTGGAATGTTCCAACAGGAATCTGTTCCAAAAAACGTAAAGTAAGGTTGCCAACCAACAACGCATACAAACCTAGCTAACTAGCTGCCGAATAGGCATCAACTCACCACGTAGCTTATTCTTAATGTTTGTCCATAGGCAACCAGGGTGAGGACAGACATTTTTCGGAATAAACGTGATGAGTGAAAAACGCAATGAAAGACTACTCACTACCCGGTATCTTATTCTGCCGCTATACAACTTTGTATGCGTTATTTTTGACAACCTTGTTATTTACGAAGTTTTTGGAATAGATTCCTGTTGGAACGTTGCACAAATTATACTCACCCGGTTTGAAGTCAAACAGCTTGAAACACAGCGAAGAGCTGCTGGCAAAACGCACAAAAGTGCTGTCTGAATGAATGCTTATGAGTTATGTTATGTCAATGTTACGTCATAATTACTTAAATTCTGGCAAATTAGTTCGCAACAAGCCAGGCGGCCCAAACTGTTACATATACCCTGACTCTGCGTGCAATGAACGCTAGAGATGTGACACAATTTCATGTTAGCTGGCAATATTAACTAAATATGCAGGTTTAAAAATATATACTTGTTTATTGATTTTAAAGAAAGGCATTGATGTTTATGGTTAGGTACATTGGTGCAACGACAGTGCTTTTTTCGCAAATGCGCTTGTTAAATCAACACCCGTTTGGCGAAATAGGCTATGATTCAATGAGAAATTAACAGGCACCGCATCGATTATATGCAACGCAGGACACATTAGATAAACTACTAATATCGTCAACCATGTGTAGTTAACGAGTGATTATGTTAAGATTGATAGTTTTGTTAGATAAGATAAGTTTAATGCTAGCTAGCAACTTACCTTGGCTTCTTGCTGCCCTCACGTAACAGGTAGTCAGCCTGCCATGCAGGCTCCTCGTGCATTGGATTGGATTAGTAACCGGAAGGTTACAAAAACGAATCCCCGAATAAGGCCGTTAACCCCCGTTCCTAGTCCGTCATTGAAAATAAGAATGTGTTCTTAATCTGACTTGCCTAGTTAAATAAAAGGTGTAAAAAAAATACCAAAAAAATTATAAAATCGGCGGCCAAAAATACTGATTGTTATGAAAACTTGAATCGGCCCTAATTAAAATCGGTCGACCTCTACTAAAAACAACATCAGGTAGAACATGAGAAAGTAAGCAAGCATACTATATGCAGGGTCAGTCAGTTCCAGTACCATATTTACAATGTACAGAGATACTGGAATGAGAGGTAGATATGTATAGGGGTTTTGATTGGGCCTAGCCCAAATCTCGTCACATGTGGGAGCAGCCGGAAATGACTGAGCTTATGTTCCTTTTGGCCAAAACAGGCTTTGTAAACATTCCAGTACACTGTCTATAAGCTATTTATACAGTATGTTCAGAATGAGTGATGAAATGCAAGTCTAAAAAAAAAAAAAATATGGACAATTCCACAAAATAGATTTTATTCTCATGGATTATGCACTCTTCAGTGTAGTAGCTACATGGATATTGTTAGCCCAACATTGGACTAAAGGAGCCTAACGTTACTCCTTATATGTTCTGCTTAAAAAGTTGAGTGAGTTGGCTCAAAGCCAAAACGTGAATAAATTGTCTACTGCAGTATCGGTTCTAAAAACAAAGCCCTCTACTTTCATTTCACAAATGCAAAATATAGTTACGATACACTGTTTTCCCCAACCTGAGCCGTGTTCGAATACTCATACTAACAGTACTATTTGTGACATGAATTGAGTATATAGTATGCTTATTTGGTCATAGTATGCCAAAAGTTCCCAGATGTCATACCAAATTCACCAAAAATATGAAGTACACACGCAGAGGACATTATTTCCGTACTTGAGGGCCTATAAAGCAATTCTTCAGGAAATGGGCGTGGCTTCAGTGTTTTCAGATTTAAAGAAATGGCAGAAAATGTGCAGCAAAAGTACAACGAGAGCAGATACAAATTCATTGCTTTAACTAATTATGACAAATATTAAGAAGATGTTGAGCAAATTGTCATGACGTTGGCCTCTTTGGGTACAGGGCTATCAGTTGACCCCCTCCCCTTTGTACCATCCCCCAACATACCTTCCCCCCAACCCAGGCCCTGTGTGAAAGGGTCGTAAAAACTCTAAGAGGAGAATCTCCTACCACAGGTTTCATAGAGAGACAAAGGAAATTCTTCCAACTCATAGAATTGGAGAACCGAGCGACATGTGTGTTCTGGAGAAGATTGGAAGATTGGTGAAGAATCCAGCTACGAACTGGTCCGCTTGGTACAATTTTGTGATACTCAGAAGAGACAATATAGCCATATTACCATAAAACTGTTTATATAATAGCCTCAGCGATGAGACTTGCATCATAATGGTTGTATAACATGTATTAATAAGGATAAAGCTATTTGTAATACATTGAGATGCTATGTACTGATGTTAATGTGATAGAATTGGATTTCTGTACCAAGCTTCACTCAGCCATCGGCACGCCCCCCAAGGGACACAGACAGGACCAGGCGTCATTTGACAAGCCTGTTCAAGGGTCACTATAAAAACCCCCACCCTGATTTACTTTCTTAACCTGTTAGGGTATAGGGGGCAGTATTGAGAATTTTTGAAAAAATATGTGCCCATTTTTAACTGCCTATTACACCAACTCAGAAGCTAGAATATGCATATTATTGTTCAGGTTTGGATAGAAAACACCCTAAAGTTTCAAAAACTGTTTGAATGGTGTCTGAGTATAACAGAACTCATTTGGCAGGCAAAACCCTGAGACAGATTCTGACAGGAAGTGGATACCTGATGTGTTGAATTGACTTTAAGCCTATACCATTGAAAAACAAAGGGAAGGAGGAATATTTTGGCACTTCCTATTGCTTCCACAAGATGTCCCCAGCCTTTACAAAGTGTTTTGAGTCTTCTGCAGTGAGATCTGACTGAAGAAGAGCGTTGGAACGGCAATGGCCCATTAGACACCTGGCGCGCGATTTGATGGTGGGTACTCTCATTCCGAAACGTTTTAAAAGAGAACCCAATGGTCCGCCTTGAATTTTATTCATGTTCTGGTTAAAAAAGGCCCTAATGATTTATGCGATACAACGTTTGACATGTTTGAACGAACGAAAATATATTTTTTCCGTTCTTGAAGTGAAGTCAAGTCCGGCTGGCTTAGATCATGTGCTACAACACGGAGGTTTTTGGACATAAATGATGAGCTTTTTTGAACAAAACTACATTCGTTATGGACCTGGGATTCTTTGGAAGTGACATCTGATGAAGAGAATCAAAGGTAATGGATTATTTACATAGTATTTTCGATTTTAGATCTCTCCAACATGGCGGTTAGTCTGTATCGCAATGCGTATTTTTCTGGCGCAGTGCTCAGATTATTGCAAAGTGTGATTTCCCAGTAAGGTTAATTTTAAATCTGGCAAGTCCATTGCGTTCAAGAGATGTAAATCTATAATTCTTTGAATGACAATATAATATTTTACCAATGTTTTCTAATATTAATTAATTATTTTGTTGTCATGACTTGACTGCCGGTATTGGAGGGAAACGATTTCCTGAACATCAACGCCATAGTAAAACGCTGTTTTTAGATATAAATATGAACTTGATAGAACTAAAAATGCATGCATTGTCTAACATAATGTCCTAGGAGTGTCATCTGATGGAGATTGTAAAAGGTTAGTGCATAATTTTAGCTGATTTTATGGTTTTGGTGACGCCTGTCTTTGAATCGACAATACACTACACACAGCTATTGTCAAATGTACTCTCCTAACATAACCTAACTTTATGCTTTCCCCGTAAAACCTTTTTGAAATCGGTAAACGTGGTTAGATTAAGAAGATGTTTATCTTTCAAAGGCTGTAAGTTAGTTGTATGTTTGAGAAATTTGAATTTTGACATTTATTTGGTTTCAAATTTGCCGCTCTTGAAATGCACCTGCTGTTGATAGGGTGCGCCACGGGTGGCACGCTAACGTCCCACATAGCCCCAAGAAGTTAAGATCAGGCCTGCACTTCATGGCCAGTAGGTTTTACCATCCAAGTACTCTACTGAAAGTGAACCATACCACGTGGTTAACTTTTAGACTATTGATAGACAGAATAAGAACAAGTCTTTGATATTAATTATTAGTCTGCAGCTAAGTAAATTATATCATCGAACGCGAAGACCAACGAAACATCCATTCTATAACGACATTAATGAATGTCGCTTTGAAAGATCCATCCTAACAGACAGACAGACAGACAGAGAGAACTCTCCATCAGAACAGAACTCTTCAACAAGGATCCCAACGACACTGAGCGTAAATATATATTGATTGCAATTGTTCCCGAATGAGTGAGCGTTCAATTGTCAATTGTAATATTAATGAACTCTGTAGGTGTGCATCCTCAGCTGACTTTTATGATCCATTGTTCAACAGGCCGACCTGCCTGTTAGCCCATTAGGGCACATTACGCTACCAATCCTTTGTGACGATAATTACTGTTTGTATGTTTTCTGTTAATTACTTAGTGTAGTAAATAAATGATTTTAAGACAATTGATGTATGGATGATTTTAGTAAAGACTGGGTTCGTGCAGATACAACAATTTACGACGTTTGGAATGAGACTGGACTCGAGGTAAAATACACCATTTAAACCAGAAGATAAATCGGCCTATATTATATAGGTTAAGTTATTAGGAAAATTATAACTTTGTAATCTGAATATTTTTCTTGGTGCCCCGATCTCCTAGTTAATTACAATTAATCAGTTTAATCGCGTGATAATAATTACAGGGAGTTAATTGATAAACATGTCTTCAGTTTAATGGTACCCCAAAGACACGACAAAAGTAATAAAGTAATTACTTTTCAAATAAGTTACCTTACACGTTATGTTGGCTGACAATGTTAGCGACGCTGTCCTTACGAACCACATAGCATATCATTACAGCAGTATGTACCGGTATGTTAGCTAGCTACTTATACATCAAACTTGCCAGTATATTAACTATAGGCTAACTACCAAACATTTGAGTTGATTATTCCCGTAATTCTTAGCTAAAATGGTATAGTCGTTGTGCGTTCTCAATGGACAGTCGGGTGCTTTCATAAATTTGCTCTGGCTATCTACTCCGCTTTCAGAGCACTCGCCTGAGTGTACCAGAGCGCAGAATAACACCCGTTGAATACGGCCGGGGGGGAGCATAATTAAATTGTTGCCAGCAGTACAGTTACCAACGCTCTGGATAACATGAACTGCCTAACTAGCTCTGCTAGGCCAAGTAAAATGGTCAGAGTGGTCTCATGTGTGTCTGGAAATAGCTAGGAAGCTAGCCAACATTAGCTTGGGTTCTTTTTTATTTTACCAGATAGGCCAGTACAACTGCGACCTGGCCAAGATCAAGCAAAGCAGTGCGACAAAAACAACGACACCGGGTAAACAAACATACAGTCAATAACAAAACAGAAAAATCTGTATACAGTGTGTGCAAATGAAGTAAGGAGGGAAGACAAATAGGCCAATAGTGGCAAAGTAATTATAATTTAGCAAAATACACTGGAGTGATATGTGCAAGTAGAAATACTGGTGTGCAAAAGAGCAAAAACAAATATGGGAATGGGGTAAGTAGTTGGTTGGGATATTTACAGATGGGCTGAGTACATCTGCAGCGATTGGTAAGCTGCTCTGACAGCTGACGCTTAAAGTTAGTGAGGGAGATATAAGTCTCCAACTTCAGTGATTTTTGCAATTTGTTCCAGTCATTGGCAGCAGAGAACTGGAAGGAAAGGCGGCCAACAGAGGTGTTGGCTTTGGGGATGACCAGTGAAATATACCTGCTGGATCGCGTGCTACGGGTGGGTATTGCTATGGTGACCAGTGAGCTGAGATATGGCGGAGCTATAGCTAGCAAAGACTTATAGATGACCTGGAGCCAGAGGGTTTGGCGACGAATATGTAGCGAGGACCAGCCAACGAGAGCATACAGGTCACAGTGGTGGATAGTATATGGGGCTTTGTTGACAAAAATGGATGGCACTGGGATAGCAAATTGGATGCAGTCTGAGTGTTGGAGGCTATTTTGTAAATGACGTCGCCGAAGGATAGTCAGTTTTACGAGGGTATGTTTGGCAGCATGAGTGAAGGCTTTGTTTGCGAAATAGGAACGCTTAATGTGAGTCTGGAAGGAGAGTTTAGTCTAGCCAGGAACCTTGGTATTTATAGTTGTCCACATACTCTAAGTCAGAACCATCCAGAGATGTGATGCTAGTCGGGAAGCGATCGGTTGAAGAGCATGAATTTTGTTTTACTAGAAGTTGGAGGCCACGGAAGGAGAGCTGTATGGCATTGAAGCTCGTCTGGAGGTTAGTTAACACAGTGTCCAAAGAAGGGCCAGAAGTATACAGAATGGTGTCGTCCGCTTAGAGGTGGATCAGAGAATCACCAGCAGCAAGAGTGACATCATTGATATATACAGAGAAAAGAGATGGCCCGAGAATTGAACCCTGTGGCACCCCCATAGAGACTGCCAGAGGTCCGGACAACAGGCCCTCCGATTTGACACACTGAACTCTATCAGAGAAGTAGTTGTTGAACCAGGCGAGGCAGTCAGAGAAACCAAGGCTGTTGAGTCTGCCGATAAGAATACGGTGATTGACAGAGTCAAAAGCCTTGGCCAGGTCGATGAAGACTGCTGCACAGTACGGTCTTTTATCAATGGTGGTTATATCGTTTAGGACCTTGAGCCTGGCCGAGGTGCACCCGAGACCAGATTGCATAGCGAAGAAGGTACGGTGGGATTCGAAATGGTCGGTGATCTGTTTGTTCACTTGGCTTTCGAAGACTGTAGAAAGGCAGGGCAGGATGGATATGTCTGTATCAGTTTGGGTCTAGAGTAGAGGTCGACCGATTATGATTTTAACGCCAATACCGATTATTGGATGACCAAAAAAAGCTAATAACGATATTTATTTTTAAAACACGGCCGTTTTTTTAATATAATTTGTAATAATGACAAATACTGAATGAGCACTTATTTAAATTAATATAATACATAAGTCTATTTAGTCTCAAATAAATAATTAAACATGTTCAATTTGGTTTAAATAATGCAAAAACAGTGTTGGAGAAGAAAGTAAAAGTGCAATAGGTGCCATGTAAAAAAGCTAACGTTTAAGTTGCTTGCTCAGATCATATCAAAAATCTCTGAAACTGGAAACACTTCTCCCTCACTAGCTTTAAGCACCAGCTGTCAGAGCAGCTCACAGATCAATGCACCTGTACATAGCCCATCTATAATTTAGCCCAAACTACTACCTCTTCCCCTACTGTATTTATTCATTTTATTTATTTTGCTCCTTTGCACCATATTATTTATATTTGAACTTTGAACTTTCTTCAAACTACAAATCTACCATTCCAGTGTTTTTCTTGCTATACTTTATTTACTTTGCCACTATGGCATTTTTTTGCCTTTACCTCCCTTATCTCACATCATTTGCTCACATTGTATATAGTCTTATTTTTTTCTACTGTATTATTGACTGTATGTTGTTTACTCCATGTGTAACTCTGTGTTGTTGTATGTTGTCGAACTGCTTTGCTTTATCTTGGCCAGGTCGCAATTGCAAATGAGAACTTGTTCTCAACTTGCCTACCTGGTTAAATAAAGGTGAAATAAAATAAATAAATAAAAAATATGAAAGCTGGTGGTTCTTTTTAACATGCGTCTTCAATATTCCCAGTTAAGAAGTTTTAGGTTGTAGTTATTACAGGAATATTTCTCTATACCATTTGTATTTCATATACCTTAGACTATTGGATGTTCTTATAGGCACTATAGTATTGCCAGCCTAATCTCAGGAGTTGATAGGCTTGAAGTCATAAACAGCGCTGTGCTTCAAGCATTGAAGAGCTGCTGGCAAACGCAGGAAAGTGCTGTTTGAATGAATGCTTACAAGCCTGCTGCTGCCTACCACCGCTCAATTAAATCATAGACTTAATTATAATATAATTAACACACAGAAATACGAGTCATGTCATTAATATGGTAAAATCCAGAAACTATCATTTCAAAAACAAAACGTTTATTCTTACAGTGAAATACGGAACCGTTCTGTATTTTATCAAACGGGTGGCATTTATAAGTTTAAATATTGCTGTTACATTGCACAACCTTCAATGTTATGTCATAATTATGTAAAAATCTGGCAAATTAATTACGGTCTCTGTTAGGAATAAATGGTCTTCACACAGTTCACAACGAGCCAGGCGGCCCATACTGCTGCATATACCCTGACTCTGCTTGCACAGAACGCAAGATAAGTGACAATTTCCCTAGTTAAAAGAAAGTAATGTTAGCAGGCAATATGAACTAAATATGCAGGTTTAAAAATACATACTTGTGTATTGATTTTAAAGAAAGGCATTGATGTTTATGGTTAGGTACACATTGGTGCAATGACAGTGCTTTTTTTCGAGAATGCGCTTGTTAAATCATCACCCGTTTGGCGAAGTAGGCTGTGATTCAATGAGAAATTAACAAGCACCGCATCAATTATATGCAACGCAGGACAAGCTAGATAAACTAGTAATATCAACCATGTGTAGTTAACTAGTGATTATGTTAAGATATCTTATAAAAAACTAAGTTTAATGCTAGCTAGCAACTTACCTTGGCTTCTTGCTGCCCTCGCGTAACAGGAGTGCAATCGGCACAATGCCGATTGTTATGAAAACTTGAATCAGCCCCAATTTAAAAAAAATGTAAATTAAAAAAAAATTAAATTAAAAATAAGTAAAAAAAAAAAAAATACAAAAATTGGTCGACCTCTAATAGACACACCCTGTTTTAATAAATAAATTCAGCTATATGTAGGCTACTGAGCTTGTCTGATGCTTTAAGCACTGAATAAAAATTAAAAGACACTAATTACTAAAGAGAGCCAGAGAGCAATATAGCCTACCCTGAAGAAGAAAAAAAACAAAAAAACATGTTCCACATCCTCCTCTGCTGCTGGCCTTTAAAATCTGCCGTTATGCCCCTGAAGTTGCCGGTAATAGGCTACACCAGCGGTCGGCAACTTATTCCATTTGGAGTGGCAAGTTATCGTACCATTTATACGGATCTGCGTACCAGTTATGAATTATTTATTTTTTGTACTTATACCCCTTTTTCATGATAGCCAATTGGTAGTTAGTCTTGTCCCGTTGCTGCAACTCCCCTATGGACTTGGGAGAGGCGAAGGTCGAGAGGCTGTGTACAGGCTATTTGACCAAGAAGGAAAGTGATGGAGTGCTGCATCAGATGACCTGGCCTCCACAAATCACCCGACCTCATCCCAATTGAGATGGTTTGGGATGAATTGGACCGCAGAGTGAAGGAAAAGCAGGCAAGAAGTGCTCAGCATATGTGGCAACTCCAAGACTGTTGGAAAAGCATTCCTCATGATGCAGGTTGAGAGAATGCCAAGAGTGCACAAAGCTGTCAAGGTGGCTACTTTGAAGAATCTAAAATACTTTTTTGGGGTTACTACCCGATTCCATACGTGTCATTTCTTAGTTTTGATGTCTTCAATATTCTACAATGTAGAAAATAGTAAAAAGAAAAACCCTGAGTAGGTATCCAAACTTTGGACTGGTACTGTATGCCACTGCACAACAAAAAACAAAAAAATCTTGGGTAGACCTTATCAACCAACTGGGGTCAGCCCTAATAAAGAATGATTGTAAAATCTTTGAGATCCTCTCCGGTATATTGTGAGAGTTCCTTTCCTTATATAAACCGCTTATTGCTGAAAACTTGTTTGAGGAATCAGGCAGAACTCATTTTTCAACAATGCTAAGCAGTTGCAAAGTAGCAAGTAGTTGCAAAGTTGCTAATGAGCTAAAATTGTCCATGACGAGATTCAAACACACAACCTTTGCGTTACTATGTACCCATACATATACTCACTTGAGTGTCCAGGGTTTACGTTTACTACAGTTCTAACAGTTGCAGCCAACAGTATTTCAGGGACAACATGTTTGTGGAGTCCATTTACAGAGCAGGTCTGTTCCGTCTGTTTTCCATTAACAAGCGGTGTAACATGGAGATATGGCTGTGTGGGAACACTAACCCTATAAGTGTGTGTGTGTGTGTGTATTAATTGTATTTTTTCCCTCACTGATTATTTCTATGCTTCCAAAACCGTACCGCAAGTGATCCTGTTAAGCCGAAACCAGACGCCATCAACGGCGTCAATTCGCATACACTGCATAGCGTATGCCAACTGTCATGAGAATCCATAATAAACAGTCATATTTGTTATGTTTGCTATATAGCCCCTTGTCAATTATTGTGGTGTTCCTTTTGACTCATCTTAAAAATGTCCTACCGGATGCACCGTACCTGCTTCCTGCTAGTGGCTCACCAAGGTGAGGAGAGTTGTAGCTAATACACCCTAGCAGTTTATAGAGAATTTAGCTAGTCTCGTTCATTCTACATAACAGTATTCGCTCTTGGAGTTCCTTGAGTTTCCAAGCCGTAGCCTGCCTTGGCTATATGCCTGTGCTCAAAAACAACAAAGGTAGGCATAAAGTTATTGTTTTCAAATATGTGTTTACATTTACATTTTAGTCATTTAGCAGACGCTCTTATCCAGAGCAACTTACAGTAGTGAATGCATACATTTCATACATATTTTTTTTTTTTTCCTGTGCTGGCCCCCCGTGGGAATCGAACCCACAACCCTGGCATTGCAAACACCATGCTCTACCAACTGAGCTACAGGGAAGGCTATTGGCACTGGCAGCTAAACTTAAGTGATAATGCCCAAGAAGCCAGTGTTTGGAGGATATATTGGCATGGGTGTTGTTAGGCCTGAGACTAAGTGAAGTAATTAGAGTAAAAGCAAATATTTTGTCATATGGTCTCATACCACAGCTGTCAGCCAATCAGCATTCTGGGCTGGTACCACCCAGTTTATAATTAAGCAATAAGGCACGGGTAGGTATATATGGCCAATATACCACGGCTAAGGGCTCTTCTTAGGCACGACGCATCCCAGAGTATATTGGCATATTACCACAAACCCCCGGGGTGCCTTAATAATGCTATTATAAACTGGTTACCAATGTAATTAGAGCAGTAAAAATACATGTTTTGTCATACCAGTGGTATACGGTCTGATATGCCACAGCCGTCAGCTAATCAGCCTTCTGGGCTGGAACCACCCAGTTTATCATACCTATTATAAACTGTGTGGTTAGGTTACGTTGATGGCCAGTTTAATAGCAATAAGGCACCTCGGGGGTTTGTGGCATATACCACGGCTATGGGCTGTGTCCAGGCACTCCGTGATGCGTCGAGCATAAGAACAGCCCTTAGCCGTGGTATATTGGCCATATACCACACCCCCTCACAGAGGTGGGACGAAGTCATTGTTTTACAAGTCACAAGTAAGTCTCAAGTCTTAGCACTCAAGTCCCAAGTCATGTCTGAGTCAAGTCCTAATGTGCTCTTCACCAAATGTAATATAATTTCATATTTTTAACAAAAGTAATAGTTAGTATATTCCATTTACGCAAATCATTAATGCTTTTAAAAATATCTATGCATTTATTACTTTCCAAATAAACAATACATTTCCATGGAAGTACATGGGTAGCCATGAGAAGTTCTTCCTGCATGTTTTGCAAGTTGCAATCCTTTTTTGTTGATACTTTATATCCAAAAATAATAATTTTGGGTATCATCTTTCCAAGGGCTCCATCTGAATTCACCTGCTGACCTTCCTCTGCACTGCCACTCAACATTTTTTCAGCTTGAACAATTTGATTGGCTGCTGTCCGATTCAAACCGTAATCCGTCAAATGAAGAGTTGATGCGCTGCACACTTGTTTTAAATAGCATCATTTTTCATATTTGGGCTTGGGGAGGGTATCAAGTCCCCACGTCATGCGACTCGAGTCCACACCTCTGCCCCCTCGTGTTTTATTGCTACATATACACTTTAATTATGTCACAATTCCAGACGTAACAATGCACAAGCAGTCTATTTTCTGGCAATTTACCCGCGAGAAAAATAGACTTCCTTTCTAATTTGAGGCGTATACACGCTCGTAAAAAAACAAACACTAATTTGGGCTTCAATGTTCAGACCGAGCGTTTAAAACTCCCCCGTACAGAAGAGGCCTTAATGAAACTGAATAATGATCAAGGGATAATGTATCCTCTAACACGCATGTTGGTTCAACAGAAACCGAGTTAATGTGTAAATGTTATTTCAGATTCTGTAATAAAGACCCGAACATCTATGAAACTGCGCATTGCCAGGGCTACCACTATGGATGCCGCTTCACTGCATGTCACCTAGCGTAAATAAATTAGCTATAGGTACCGGTTACCAAAATAGCTGTGGAATTAGCTAACAGCTCAGGACGGAACAGATTAACCGTCAAGTAGCGCTTGTCTCACTCGACATGCTGCTGTACATGAAAATTGCATTGACAGGAGAAAAAAAAACAAAAAACGAACATGTTAAATTACAGTTAACAAGCTACCTTTAGAGTATTCTAAGTTAATACTAGGCAAGGCATGTGACGCATGTTGTTACCTAAGCTACCGCTTTCTTTAATGAATATATTTCAACTAGCTAAACGTCACTGTATGATAAATACATAACAGTTCATCAATGCTACCTTTGCTTCTGGGCAAGTTCAGTTACCTAATATAGGTAGTTAACCTACTAAGTTAGTTGCCTAACGTTACTGCGCCAAGCCATTCACGTTGTTGGAAGAGTTTACGACCTCAACAGTGAAACATGGTTGAATTTATCAGCTATCAAACACAGCTAGTTATTTTTTTACCTTCTTGTGGTAGGCGGCTTGGGCTTTATATTCCGGGTAAGAAAGCCTTTTGATCACAACAAGAGGGGTGATGCACTTCTTTGCTGCTATTAGACCCGCCATGTTCACGGTTTGTCTGAAATGACGCACTCTGAAACCATGCGAGCGAGCGCCTACCTTTATGGCGCTTTCAAGACAACTGTGAACTCTGAAACAATACGAAGTCAAATCATGACGTCTTTTTGTATTATTTGTATTTTTAATTTAACTAGGCAAATCCGTTAAGAACAAACTCATATTTACAAAGAGCTCCTGCGGGAACGGGGGCTGGGATTAAAAATAAAATACGAATATAGGACAAGAGACACCACAACACTAGGTAAAGAGAGACCTAAGACGAAAACATAGCATGGCAGCAACACATGAAAACACAGTATGGTAGCAGAACAAAACATGGTACAAACATTATTGGGCACAGTTAACAACACAAGGGGCAATAAGGTTACCATTGAATGTAGAGATGGAGACAAAACGGTCCAGATTGTGTGTTTTTTGCAGCTCGTTCCAGTCTCTAGCTGCAGTGAACTGAAAAGAGGAGTGGCCCAGGGATGTGTGTGCTTTGGGGACCTTTAACAGAATGTGACTGGCAGAAAGATGAGGGCTGCAGGATGAGGATGATGTATAACAGGATCAGCTTGATTTCACCCTTTAAATAAAGGATGCACCATGGCTACCTTCCAAGCAATGGGAACCTCCCCAGAGAGGAGAGACAGGTTAAAAAGGTCAGAGATAGGCTTGGCGATGTTAGCTGCAGCAACCTTAAAGAAGAAAGGGTCTAAACCATCTGAACCAGATGTTTTTTTGTGGTCCAGTTTAAGGCGCTCCTTTAGCACCTCGGACTCAGTGACCGCCTGCAGGGATAAAAGCGGTAGGAGCATCGGGGATAGTCACATTAGAAGGGGTAGGAGATGAGGAAATGTTGGACGGGCAAGGAGGCATGGCAGAGTAAAATAATAATCCTGACTTAATGAACTGGTGATTAAAGAGCTAAGCCATGTGCTCCTTGTCAGTAACAACCACATCATCAACATTAAGGGACATGGGCAGCTGTGATGAGGAGGATTTATTCTCCAGGTCTTTAACAGTTTTCCAGAACTTCTTGGGGTTAGACCCACAGAGAGAGAACTGCTCCTTAAAGTAACTAACTTTGACCTTCTGGATAGCCTGAGTGCACTTATTTCTAATTTGCATGAACGAGAGCCAGTCAGCCTGAATATGTGTGTGCCAAGCAAATTTGCCAAATGTAATTCATGAGGTGGAGTAACTCTGCCAGATCACGGTCGAACCAGGGGCTGAACCTGTTTTTTATTCTCATTTTCTTTATGGGCGCATATTTGTTAAGGATACCACTGAAAATATCTTCAACAGAGGGGATCAAACTGATTCTATACCAATTTACAGAAGCCAGATCAAGAAGGAAGGCTTGCTCATTTTTAGCAAGTGTCTATGATAAGTCAGGACAGGTTTTTTCACTGAGCAGAAAACACCAGACTCATACCTATCAGGATTATTTGTAAGGATAACATCAAGGAGAGTAGCCTTTTCTGGGTGTTTGGAGTCATACCTTGTGGGATTGGTAATAATCTGAGAAAGATTTAGGGAGTCCCATTGCTTTAGGACTTGGTCAGGTGGTTTAAGCATGTCCCAGTTTAGGTCACCTAACAGGACAAATTCAGACTTAGTGTAAAGCGCCAGGAGAGAGCTTAGGGCATTTAGGGTACAGACCGGTGCTGATGGTGGCCGATAACACCCTGCAACAGTCAACAAAGAGTTATTTGAAAGTTTAATGGGTAAAACCAGCAAATCAAATTGTTTGGGGACAGACTTGGTGTAGACAACCACGCACTGAAGTGTTCCTTGGTAAAGATTGCCACTCCATCACCTTTGATAGATCTGTCTTGCCGAAAAAGTTTATAACCAGAAAGGTTAACGTCAGTGTTCAGTGTTCAAAACACATTCTTAACCACGTCTCAGTAATGACCAACACATCTAGATTGGAGCTGTGAACCCACACTTTCAATTGATCAATTTTAGGCAATAAGCTTCTAGGCAGGTAGTCTAGTGGTTAGAGCGTTGGGCCAGTAACCGAAAGGTTGCTAGATCAAATCCCTAAGCTGACAAGGTAAAAATCTGTCGTTCTGCCCCTGAACAAGGCAGTTAACCCACTTTTCCTAGGCTGTCATTGTAAATAACAATTTGTTCTTAACTGACTTGCCTAGTTAAAAAAATAAAAAATAGTCTTAATGTGCAGAAAACCCAGGCTTTTACGAGAGCAAAACGCCTGTGATCGTCAGGTTGGAAAGTCAGAGCTCTAGAAGTTGGACTTCCGAGTTGAATGACCGTCCAAAATGATTTGTTGTCTTGAATGCACTGAAATCAGAAGAATTCGGAGATGAACGCAGCATTATCATGTGCATGACAGTGTAGGAGGAGGTTTTAGACTAATCCCAGTGAATGACAGGAAAGTGCATGGCTTTCCTTTGATATAACCTTTAATTCTAGCAATATCCAGCCAATATTTCCAAACCTTAGGAATGAGCCCTGAAGACAAACACAGGGTAGTATAATTTTTGCCTGATGACTCAACCTGAATTTAATTCAGCTGCTCTATCATAACTGAATACATTCAGTCTGAAACTTCCATCCTAGAAGTCGTTTTTGCTACTTTAAAATGAGGGGCGTTGTGCAAAACAAATTCATCAGCAATTTGTCTCTAACAAATCTAACCAATAACACAGTTGTAACAACTGTTACATATATAGGCCTTTCTAAATTAGCCTAAAGTGAAAAACATACATGGTCATCTAACTAAAGGTTAAAAGGGTAGACCAGGAATTGTATGTAAAGAATATTTCACTTCTGCAAGTCTCAACTGAAGTTCCTTGGACATGTAGTTGTCATGGTTCCACCTGTCACCAGAGGGTGGCAGAGACCGTCCTAGAGACATTAATGACACTCAGGTGTGTCCTATTACTCATTATGATTTCCCTGTTAAAAGAAGTGTGTTTTCTGGTTTCCTTTACAGAAGGGTCAAACTCATAAAAGACACACCCTCGTCCACTTACACTCGCCTTATGCCCTTGGGGGAATCCCCGTCACCATCTTGGAGGGCGGTCCAAATTAGCCAAGAAAGGGAAGTTTGCAACGTAAGCCCTTCAGCCATGGTTTTTAGTCGAGTTTGTGAGTGTACAATTATTTCACTCCTGGGCCTGAAACTCCCCATAATTAAATGTGCGACAATTGTACATCTGCTAAGATTAGTCCGCCAAAACTAAAAACAACATCAATGGAGATGTCAACATACAAGTGTAAGTAAAAACAAATGCGAATAAGTTAGAAATTGTGCTACTAATGCACGTGACGGCACAAACATGTCTCATAAAAAGTAAATACACTGCTCAAAAAAATAAAGGGAACACTAAAATAACACATCCTAGATCTGAATGAATGATATGATCTTATTAAATATTTTTTTCTTTACATAGTTGAATGTGCTGACAACAAAATCACACAAAAATAATCAATGGAAATCCAATTTATCAACCCATGGAGGTCTGGATTTGGAGTCACACTCAAAATTAAAGTGGAAAACCACACTACAGGCGAATCCAACTTTGATGTAATGTCCTTAAAACAAGTTAAAATGAGGCTCAGTAGTGTGTGTGGCATCCACGTGCCTGTATGACCTCCCTACAACGCCTGGGCATGCTCCTGATGAGGTGGCGGATGGTCTCCTGAGGGATCTCCTCCCAGACCTGGACTAAAGCATCCGCCAACTCCTGGACAGTCTGTGGTGCAACGTGGCGTTGGTGGATGGAGCGAGACATGATGTCCCAGATGTGCTCAATTGGATTCAGGTCTGGGGAACGGGTACAGTCCATAGCATCAATGCCTTCCTCTTGCAGGAACTGCTGACACACTCCAGCCACATGAGGTCTAGCATTGTCTTGCATTAGGAGGAACCCAGGGCCAACCGCACCAGCATATGGTCTCACAAGGGGTCTGAGGATCTCATCTCGGTACCTAATGGCAGTCAGGCTACCTCTGGTGAGCACATGGAGGGCTGTGCGGCCCCCCAAAGAAATGCCACCCCACACCATGACTGACCCACCGCCAAACCGGTCATGCTGGAGGATGTTGCAGGCAGCAGAACGTTCTCCACGGCGTCTCCAGACTCTGTCACGTCTGTCACATGTGCTCAGTGTGAACCTGCTTTCATCTGTGAAGAGCACAGGGCGCCAGTGGCAAATTTGCCAATCTTGGTGTTCTCTGGCAAATGCCAAACGTCCTGCACGGTGTTGGGCTGTAAGATCAACCCCCACCTGTGGACGTCAGGCCACAGACACATGCACATTTGTGGCCTGCTGGAGGTCATTTTGCAGGGCTCTGGCAGTGCTCCTCCTGCTCCTCCTTGCACAAAGGCGGAGGTAGCGGTCCTGCTGCTGGGTTGTTGCCCTCCTACGGCCTCCTCCACGTCTCCTGATGTACTGGCCTGTCTCCTGGTAGCGCCTCCATGCTCTGGACACTACGCTGACAGACACAGCAAACCTTCTTGCCACAGCTCGCATTGATGTGCCATCCTGGATGAGCTGCACTACCTGAGCTACTTGTGTGGGTTGTAGACTCCGCCAGCATTCAAAAGTGACCAAAACATCAGCCAGGAAGCATAAGAACTGAGAAGTGGTCTGTGGTCACTACCTGCCGAACCACTCCTTTATTGGGGGTGTCTTGCTAATTGCCTATAATTTCCACCTGTTGTCTATTCCATTTGCACAACAGCATGTGAAATTTATTGTCAATCAGTGTTGCTTCCTAAGTGAACAGTTTGATTTCACAGAAGTGTGATTGACTTGGAGTTACATTGTGTTGTTTAAGTGTTCCCTTTATTTTTTTGAGCAGTGTATGTTTTTGTTTGGTTATCTTTTGGAAATTGTAGAAATAAAGCATTTTCCTTCTTCAGAAGTTCCAGCTAGGCAGGCTAACGTTAGCGAATTAATTTGCTAGCTATCATACATTAGGTGTATATTAATAATTATATGGTTAATATAAGTAGACATCTAATCATAATTGACTTTAGCGCATATTTAATTATTTTAATTTAACCTTTATTTAAATAGGCAAGTCAGTTAAGGACAAATCCTTCTTTATAATGACAGCCTACCCAGGCCAAACCCGGGCAAAGCTGGGCCAATTGTGCGCCACCCAATGGGACTCCCAATCACGGCCGGATGTGATGCAGCCTGGATTCGAACCAGGGACTGCAGTGATGCCTCTTGCACTGAGATGCAGTGCCTTAGACCGCTGCGCCACTCAGGAGCACCCACAAGCTACTGGTAGCTGAAACACATTCATCGAGGGATGAACGAGGGACGAATTTTCGGGCAAGAGCGGTCCATTTAAAAATCATTCCTTCCTCCCTTGCCTCTTGCCATGCAAGTGTATACTCGTCAGACGTCATGATACGTCATCAGAAGTGTCCACTTAATTTGAGGGCTGAGGGGATTGGGTGTGTCTTTTAAGTGTTTGGACTGCAGCCTTCGTGTTTGTTGTTTTTTCCAGTGTACTGTGATCATGCGGCTACTGTTTATCAGTAAAGTATTTATGTTTATCCTTAACCACTGATTCTTCGTCTGGTCTCTTCTCTGCACCTGGGTTTAACCTCACCACGTCACAGCTAGCTTCTGCCCAAACATGGACCCAGCAGAGATCACCCAGATCAAGAATGTTGTAACTCACCAAGGAGCAGGGGCGGCAGCAAGAACAACTCTCCCAAATATCAGAGACTCTCAGGGCACTTACCGACTCCCTCCAACCACAGTCCAACCTCCACCCAGGAGGAGTCAATGACCAAGTCTCATCGTCCAGTGCTACAGGCATCACCGTAGTTCCTCCAGGGAACCTGCACCGGGAACCCAAGATCCCAGCCCTCGAGCGGTATGACGGCCACCCGGGAGGATGCAAGGGGTTCCTCATGCACACATCTGAGCCCACAGGAGCGTGACAGGCGCATGTGAAGGCTGCAGCCTCTACTGAAGAGGTCTCGGCCATCTCCAAGCTACATGCCCAGAGCTGATGGGAAACGCCAGGGCTCGCCAGGACAAGGGGAGCAAGGGGAGACCCTGACGAGCTCTGCAGTTACCCCCGGCTATCCAGTCACCGTCTGTCACTACCTGCAACCCTCCACTAGGACAACCGTCAGCACCAGATTCAAGCTTTCGTGGACCGCAGAGAATTTCATTGATCAAGACTTCACCAGAGAATTACAAATCCCCTGAGTAAAATGTCCTACTCGTCCCTTTGTGGTAGAGGTTGATGCCTTCGGACACCGGAGCAGTGGCGGTCAAGAAACTGCACCCATGCGCCTTTCTCTCCAAGTGGTTCTTGCCAGTGAAACACAACTACGATGTAGGCAACCGGCAGCTCTTGGCAGTTAAGTCGGCCTTTGAGGGGTGGAGACACTGTTTGGAGGGGGAACCTCATCCTTTTGTGATCTGGACAGACTATAAGTACTTGATCTCCATTCAAGAAGCCAAGAGGTTGGACGCTCGCCAGATTAGGTTGGCTCTGTTTTTTAACAGGTTCGATTTCACAATAGCATATCGTCCGGGATCCAAGAATCAGAAAGCAGACGCCCTGTCCCGCCAACATGATCTCTAACGAGGAGAGGGACTCCGAACCCATCATCCCCAGCACCCGCATTATGGCCCCTGTGATATGGAGTATTGAGACCATGGTACAACAAGCCCAGACCCGAGAACCTGACCCCGGCGGGGATCCCACTAACAGACTTGATGTTCCACGATCAGCCCGTTCGAGTGCAACAATGGGGACACTCCTCTAAATTAACTGGGCATCCAGGGGTTAATCGGACACTGGAGTTCCTGAGGTGGAAATTCTGGTGGCCCAACATGATTGAGGATGTGAGATCCTTTGCTGCGGCCTGTTCCACCTGTGCCCAAAGCAAGTCCTCACGACAGCGACAGGCTGGGTTGCTTCAACCTCTGCCAATCCCCAGCCGGCCTTGGTCCCACCTGTCCGTAGACTTTATCACAGGGTTACCTCCATCCCAAGGGCTTACAACTATCCTGGTGGTCGTCGATCGGTTCTCCAAGGCAGTCCATTTCATCGCCTTACCCAAGTTGACCTCAGCGAAGGAGACCGCTGATCTCATGATTACCCATGTCTTTTGACTACACAAACTTCCCCATGACATTGTCTCAGATCGTGGGCCCCAGTTCATCGCACATTATTGGAAGGCCTTCTGCTCCCTGTTGGGGGCATCGTGAGTCTCTCCTCTGGGTTCTACCCACAGTCTAATGGGCAAACTAAGCGGGCCAACCAGGAGCTGGAGAAGCTCTTCTGCTGTTTCATCTCCACTCAGGCCAGCAACTGGAGCAAGTTCCTCGTCTGGGAGGAATATATGCTCATAACACACTGCCGAACTCGTCCACTGTGTCGCCGTTCGAGTGTCAGTTCGGGTTCGCACTCCCTTGTTTCCTGAACAAGAGGCCGAAGCTGGGGTGCCATCGGCCGAGGCGTTCATTCGACAATGTCGCCTTACCTGGATCAGAGTGCGAAGATTGTTTCCTGAGTGAGTTTGAGACTTAGTGTTTGTTGTTTTTTCCAGTGTACTGTGATCCTGCGGCTACTGTTTATCAGGAAAGTATTTATGTTCATCCTTAACCACTGATTCCTCATCTGGTCTCTTCTCTGCACCTGGGTCCAACCTCACCACATCACAGTAGTGTCAGGGAAAGGTGTTGAAATCGACCAAGACAAGACACAGGCAATGAAAGACTATCCAACCCTCAAAGACAAAGTCTCTCCAGAGGTTTTTGGTGTTAGCTGGCTGGTATCACAAGTTTATCCCACTGTTTGCTGACCTGGAAGCACCTTTAAACCAGGAGAATGGCGTAGAATGGAAGTGGACAGAGCAAAGACAGGCCAGTGTGGATGCTCTGAAGGGTGCCTTGCAAGACCCAGCTGTGTTGGTTCAGCCGACCCTCTCCTTACCCTTTCAACAAGTGAAGTGGGGCTGGGGGCCATCTTAACACAGACCCCAAAAGGAGAGAAGGTGATTGCCTATGCCTCCAGAGGTATCTGCAGATTGGAATGTAACTAATATACCTCTGAGGCACTATCTTAAAGGAGTAGAGTTTGAAGTGTATACAGACCACTCTGCCCTCTCCTGGGTGTTCAACTACATCTCGCCTGACTCAATGGATCCGCCAATTTATGCTTCATATGAAAATGTGGTCGGAGGCTCCGTATGGAGGGTGTGATGCAATAGTGGAGCCTCCGGAGGTATGCAGAGGCCAAATTGAGCTCCGTACTGCATCGCCGTGTGCCTCCCAAATTTTGTAGCAAAGCGGAGGGCTCTGTAAAGCTCCGCATTGACATGATTGGTTGACGGTAGGTGGGGGCGGGAGGTCCTGTATAAACACAAACTCACTTCCTTGACATCTTCCTTGACAACAGCTCAAAAGAACACCAATATGGACAGCAGATCAGAACACATCAGGTTTAAAGACAAGCGAATCGACCAGTTTTCAGTGAATCGGCAATACAGAACAGCAGCCTCCGGTAAAATCGGAGTATTTCCCTCATTAAAATGCAAATCAATTTATAACATTTTTGATATGCGTTTTCCTGGATTTTTTTGTTGTTATTCTGTCTCTCACTGTTCAAATAAACCTACCATTAAAATTATAGACTGATCATTTCTTTGTCAGTGGGCAAACGTACAAAATCAGCAGGGGATCAAATACTTTTTTCCCTCACTGTACCACCACAAGCCGATGCTAGCACTAAGGCCACACTCAACAAGCTGTATATAAGGTCATAAGCAAACAAGAAAATGCTCATCCAAAGGCAGCGCTCCTAATTGCCGGGGACTTTAATGCAAGAAAACTGAAATCCGTTTTACCAAATTTTGTCACATGTGCAACTAGAGGGAAAAAACTCTAGATCACCTTTACTCCACACACAGAGACGCATACAAAGCTCTCCTTCACCCTCCATTTGGCAAATCCAACCATAACTATATCCTCCTGATTCTTGATTACAAGCAAAAACTCTAACAGGAAGTACCAGTGACGTGCTCAATACGGAAGTGGTCCGACGAAGCCAGGATGCATACTCAGAGCATGAGCTGACCAGCTGGCAAATGTCTTCAACTGACATTTTCAACCTCTCCCTGACCCAGTCTGTAATACCTACATGTTTGAAGCAGACCACCATAGTCCCTGTGCCCAAGAACGCCAAGGTAACCTGCCTAAATGCCTACCACCTGTAGAACTCACATCTGTAGCCATGAAATGCTTTGAAAGGTTGGTCATAGCTCACATCAACACCACCATCTCAGAAACACTGGACCCACTCCAGTTTGCATACTGCCCCAACACAGATCCACTGACGATGCAATCTTTATTGCACTCCACACTGCCCTTTCCCACATGGACAAAAGGAACACCTACTTGAGAATGCTGTTCATTGAATACATCATAGTGCCCTCCAAGCTCATCACTTAGCTAAGGACCCTGGGACTGAACACCTCCCTCTGCAACCGGATCCTGGAATTCCTGATGGGCCACCCCCAGGTGGTGAGGGTAGGCAACAACACATCAGCCACATTGACCCTCAACACGGGGGCCCCTCTGGGGTGCGTGCTTAGTCCCCTTCTGTACTCCCTGTTCACCCACGACTGTGTGGCCACGCATGACTCCAACACCATCATTAAGTTTGCCAACAACACAACGGTGGTAGGCCTGATCACAAAAGACGAGGAGAGCCTATAGGGAGGAAGTCAGAGACTTGGCAGTGTTGTGCCAGGACAACAACCTCTCCCTCAACGTGAGCAAGACAAATTAGTTGATCATGGCCTACAGGAAAAGGAGGGCCGAGCACATCCCAATTCACATCGACGGGACTATAATGGCTATAAGTTCCTTGGTGTCCACATCATGGACTTATCATGGTCCAAACACAGTCGCAAGGAGGGCACGACAATGCCTATTCCCCCTCAGGAGGCTTAAAAGGTGCCTACCACCTGTATGGGTGGGTCCACAGATCCTCAAACCGTTTTACAGCTAAACCATCGAGTAGGTGTCCAAACTTTTGACTGGTACTGTATAAATAGTCACTTTACCTCTACCTATATGTACTGGACACACCTACTCATTCAAGGGTTTTTCTGTATTTTTACTATTTTCTACATTGTAGAATAATAGAATACATCTTTTCCAACAGTCTTGAAGGAGTGCTCACATGTGCTGAGCACTTGTTGGCTGCTTTTCCTTCACTCTGCGGTCCAAGTTCATCCCAAACCATCTCAATTGGGTTGAGGTCCGGTGATTGTCCATTACTGGTGTTTCTCTTCCCAAGCAAGTGTCTTCTTATTATTGGTGTCCTTTAGTATTTGGGCTATTTATTTGGGCTACAATTTCTGAGGTTGGTAACTCTGATGAACTTATCCTCTAGAAGAGGTAACTCTGGGTCTTCCTTTCCTGTGGCGGTTCTCATGAGAGACAGTTTCATCATAGCGCTTGATGGTTTTTGCGACTGCACTTGAAGAAACTTTCATAGTTCTTGAAATTTGCCAGATTGACTGACCTTCATGTCTTAAAGTAATGATGGACTGTCGTTTCTCTTTGCTTATTTGAGCTGTTCTTGCTATAATATGGACTTGGTCATTTACCAAATAGGGCTATCTTTTTGGTATACCACCCCTACATTTTCACAACACAACTGACTGGCTCAAACGCATTAAGAAGGAAAGAAATTTCACAAATTTACTTTTAACAAGCCACACCTGTTAATTAAACTATTCCAGGTGATTACCTCATGAAGCTGGTTGAGAAATATACAATTTCTTTAAGTTTTTTGGTTACTACATAATTCCATATGTGTTATTTCATAGTTTGTCTTCACTATTATTAAATAGTAAAAATAAAGAAAAACCCTGGAATGAGTAGGTGTGTCCAAACTTTTGACCTTTACTGTACATACTAACACAATTACCTCGACTACCCTGTACCCCTGCACATTGACCCGGTACCGGTACCCCTTGTATATAGCGTGGTTTTTGTTATTTTTAATGTGTTGCTATTTTTTTCTTTACTTTCTTTAGCAAATTTTTCTTGCTTACTTGTTTAAAACTCTGCATTGTTGGTTAAAAGGGCTCGTAAGTAAGCATTTCACAGTAAGGTCTACACCTGTTGTATTCGGAGCACATGACAAATAACATTTGATTTGTATGTAAGGAATATGTATTTTCGCACTTACGTGACAGAAGAGTGTGCATGGTCGTTGTGAAGAGAGGTATCCTTGACCTTTCCTCTCAGCAATCTAAAAAAACATACAAATCAAACCAACCGTTCAGATTTATTTCATTTCCTAAGTTTAACACAAGAAGGCGATATTGGTCAACTTTTAACTATAGCTCCCCAGCTGTCTGAAAATAGAGTGATAGAAATAGTGCTCTCCGTGGTTCTGAACACGCCAAGCTTGTGATGCAGAGCACGTGAGCTGAGTTGAGCGGTTGGAAATCCAGCTACAATGACATACTTAGTTATCTACCCACCTCATTCCTTTATTTAAGCACCTAGTAAGTACATCATCATGCTTTTGGGATCCGTGTCTTTTCAGATTCCACAATGATTGTTTAGTTGCCGCACTCCCTCTTTTGCGCTTGGTCCT
The DNA here is from genome assembly GCF_901001165.1 of Salmo trutta. Lineage (NCBI taxonomy): Eukaryota > Metazoa > Chordata > Actinopteri > Salmoniformes > Salmonidae > Salmo > Salmo trutta. The sequence goes on from NC_042979.1 coordinate 13,804,854, forward strand.
CATCTTTGTAAGTCACCTTGACTTAACACCTGTGAGTTTTATCAGCTTCTTTATGAAAATATTTTGCCAACTTCATGACAGTAGCTAACGCAAGGGGCTACAGTCGTGGCCAAAAGTTTTGAGAATGGCACAAATACTAATTTTCACAAAGTTTGCTGCTTCAGTGTCTTTAGATATTTTTGTCAGATGTTGCTATGGAATACTGAAGTATAATTACAAGCATTTCATAAGTGTGAAAGGCTTTTATTGACAATTACATGAAGTTGATGCAAAGAGTCAATATTTGCAGTGTTGACCCTTCTTTTTCAAGACCTCTGCAATCCGCCCTGGCATGCTGTCAATTAACTTCTGGGCCACATCCTGACTGATGGCAGCCCATTCTTGCATAATCAATGCTTGGAGATTGTCAGAATTTGTGGGTTTTTGTTTGTCCACCCACTTCTTGAGGATTGACCACAAGTTCTCAATTGGATTAAGGTCTGGGGAGTTTCCTGGCCATGGACCCAAAATATTGATGTGTTGTTCCCCGAGCAACTTAGTTATCACTTTTGCCTTATGGCAAGGTGCTCCATCATGCTGGAAAAGGCATTGTTTGTCACCAAACTGTTCCAGGATGGTTGGGAGAAGTTGCTCTCGGAGGATGTGTTGGTACCATTCTTTATTCATGGCTGTGTTCTTAGGCAAAATTGTGAGTGAGCCCACTCCCTTGGCTGAGAAGCAACCCCACACATGAATGGTCTCAGGATGCTTTACTGTTGGCATGACACAGGACTGATGGCAGCGCTCACCTTGTCTTCTCTGGACAAAGGGGATTCATCAGAGAACATGACTTTACCCCAGTCCTCAGCAGTCCAATCCCTGTACCTTTTGCAGAATATCAGTCTGTCCCTGATGTTTTTCCTGGAGAGAAGTGGCTTCTTTGCTGCCCTTCTTGACACCAGGCCATCCTCCAAAAGTCTTCGCCTCACTGTGCGTGCAGATGCACTCACACCTGCCTGCTGCCATTCCTGAGCAAGCTCTGTACTGGTGGTGCCCCGATCCCGCAGCTGAATCAACTTTAGGAGATGGTCCTGGCGCTTGCTGGACTTTCTTGGGCGCCCTGAAGCCTTCTTCACAACAATTGAACCGCTCTCCTTGAAGTTCTTGATGATCAGATAAATGGTTGATTTAGGTGCAATCTTACTGGCAGCAATATCCTTGCCTGTGAAGCCCTTTTTGTGCAAAGCAATGATGACGGCACGTGTTTCCTTGCAGGTAACCATGGTTGACAGAGGACGAACAATGATTCCAAGCACCACCCTCCTTTTGAAGCTTCCAGTCTGTTATTCGAACTCAATCAGCATGACAGAGTGATCTCCAGCCTTGTCCTCACACCTGTGTTAACGAGAGAATCACTGACATGATGTCAACTGGTCCTTTTGTGGCAGGGCTGAAATGCAGTGGAAATGTTTTTTGGGGATTCAGTTCATTTGCATGGCAAAGAGGGACTTTGCAATTAATTGAAATTCATCTGATCACTCTTCATAACATTCTGGAGTATATGCAAATTGCCATCATACAAACTGAGGCAGCAGACTTTTTGAAAATGAATATTTGTGTAATTCTCAAAACTTTTGGCCACGACTGTATAGCTGAACACAACTTTACTACAAACGCGTGCTGAGGTGGGCATGCCCTGAGCTCGTGAAGTGATCGCTACTTGGAACGCTACTGAAGCGAAATTGGAGGGGGGGAGCAGGCCGACGCTCCAACCTTTGGGAATCTCGATCCACGCTCCAGTCAAATTGGGCACGCTCTGCTCCTCGCTCTGCTCCGCTCTGCTCACATACTCTGGTGTGATGTGGAACTTCAAGCTCAGCTCCCATCTAGGTTCCCCATTCCTTTATGTTGTTCTAACTTAAAATGAAAGAAGAAGTGAGCCATTGCTCCAGAGGCAGGGGTATTTAAACTCAGAGAACACTCAGTAGGCTGTGATAGCTGCTGTCATTTCACACTGACACAAGGTGAGTCTTTTCCTTTACACCTTTTTATGTCATAGTGCTAAATTCTGAAGTTTGACAAAAGCCACATAATGAGAAGTTATTTGAGCACGACTAGCTGTACTTGTATGCTTTCAATGTGTTGGCTGATCATTTGTGCGTATATCAACAGGACATTTTAGGAGTCTTTGACTAGAAAAGTCTTACAGTAACATGGAGGATTTTGACTATAGAGAATATGGAGAAGATTATACTGCTGACAATGAAACATATGAAAACACCTCTGTGAGTGGCTCAGTGACTTTCAACCATCCCAGGTCCTTTTCAGTGGAAACTGTAATCAATATCCTTATATCACTACTGGGTCTCAGTGGAAATGCTATAGTAATTTGGATCTCTGGCTTCAAGATGAGGACATCGGTCAACACCACTTGGTACCTCAGTCTGGCCATCTCAGACTTTCTGTTCTGTGTCTGTCTGCCCTTTAACATTGTATACATGGTCACCTCACACTGGCCCTTTGGGCTGGTTATGTGTAAGCTGACTTCCTCCACTATGTTCCTCAACATGTTCAGCAGCGTCTTCCTGCTGGTTCTGATCAGTGTTGACCGCTGCGTGTCAATCACTTTTCCTGTCTGGGCTCAGAACAACCGGACCGTGCCCAGAGCATCCGGAGTGGTCGTCCTTGTGTGGGTCCTCTCTGCTGCCCTGACTGTACCCTCACTGGTCCACCGCCAGATCAAAACACATGGGGCTGATACACTGTGCTATACTGATTATCAGTCTGGGCACAAGGCAGTGGCTCTAAGTCGATTTGTCTGTGGCTTTGTGATTCCTCTTTTGATTATAGTCTTCTGCTACTCAGTTATCTTTGTGCAGCTCAGGAGTCGCCCCATGAAATCCACTAAACCTGTCAAGGTAATGACTGTCCTCATTGTGTCCTTCTTCGTTTGCTGGGTGCCCTATCACACCTTTGTCCTGTTGGAGGTGAACTTGGGGAACCACAGTCTTGAGATGCTCTTCACTTGGCTGAAGGTGGGCAGCACAATGGCTGCAGCAAACAGTTTCCTTAACCCCATACTGTATGTGTTAATGGGTCATGACTTTCGGCAAACCCTAAAGAGGTCTGTTCTGTGGAAGATAGAAAATGCAATGGCAGAAGATGGGCGTACAGGTGGACGTAACCTCTCAAAGTCTGGGTCTTTTGAGAGTAAAGCTTTCACACACGTCTGAGGTTTAAGATTGTGTCATTTTATTGAGGTTGTTTGTAAGTTTGTAACGATGGTACCTTTTTGCACTGCTTCTATAGATGTTATATGATTTGTAATGTATTAATTCAGTGTTACTGTGTAAATATGAGTTTCAATGGATATCAAAAGGCGTGTCTGATTAAAATCTGTTACATTAGTTCTATTCAATTAGTTGTGAAAGTTATGGACACTCATGTTTTCTTGAAGTATCTACTGAACAAAAATATACGCTGAAATAAAAGATCCCAGAAATGTTCCATACTCATAAAAAGCTTATTTCTCTCAAATGTTGTGCACAAATTTGTTTACAACCATGTTAGTAAGCATTTCTCCTTTGCTAAGATAATCCATCCATCTGAAAGGTGTGGCATATCAAGAAGCGGATTATACAGTATGATCACTACACAGGTACACCTTGTGCTGGGGACAATAAAAGGCCACTTTAAAATGTTTAGTTTTGTCACATAACACCATGCCACAGATTCCTTACATTTAGAGGGAGCGTGCAATTGACATGCTGACTACAGGAATGTCCACCAGAGCTGTTGCCAGAAAATGTAATGTTAATTTCTCTACCATTGTCACATCCTGACCATAGAAAGATGTTATTTTCTATGGTAGAGTAGGTCAGGGCGTGACAGGTTTTTCTCTCTCTATGTTTTCTATTTCTATGTTTAGGTTCTAGTTTTGTATTTCTATGTTGGGGTTTTGTTTGGGATGATCTCCAATTAGAGGCAGCTGGTCCTCATTGTCTCTAATTGGAGATCATACTTAAGTAGGGGTTTTTCCACCTGGGTTTTGTGGGTGATTAATTTTGAGTTGTGTATGTGTTCATCTCTGTGTCACGGTTTGTTGTTTTTTCATTCAGTGTATTTATGTATTGCATAGTTTCACAGTATAAATAAAATGTGAAACGACACACACGCTGCACTTTGGTCCTCTTCTCCTTTTGACGATCGTGACAACCATAAGCTACCTCCAACATTGTTTTAGAGAATTTTTCCAGTACGCCCAACTGGCCTCAAAAACGCAGACCACATGTAACCACGCCAGCCTAGGACCTCCACATCCGGCTTCTTCACCTGCGGGATTGTCTGAGACCAGCCACTCAGCCAGCTGATGAAACTGAGGAGTATTTCTGTCTGTAATAAAGCCCTTTTGTGGGGAAAAACTCCTTCTGAATGGCTGGGCCTGGCTCCCCAGTGGATGGATCTATGCCCTCCCAGGCCTACCCTTGGCTGTGCCCCTGCCCAGTCATGTGAAATCAATAGATTATGGAGGGCCTAATTGATTTATTTTAATTGACTAACTTCCTTATATGAACTGTAACTCAGTAAAACCATTGAAGTTGTTGCGTTTATAGTTATGTTCAGTATCTTTGGGTAACAAAAAAAAGAACCCTTCCACAATTAAGCAACTGTGTGCTACAACACGTGATAGTTCAAGAACTGGGGTTGTGCAATGACTGAAAATAATGTCATGATTCGTAGGAAGAGGTTGAGGTTAAAAACGTTCAAATAGATTTATCCTAGGCATCCTTTTCACCTTTTCCTCTCCACAAAGCGAGGGGGTTAAATCCAACATGGCCTCCATACCTGCAATCGAACTCAAGCATCAGGGCTTTGTAGGGGTTGCGGATCATTAGAATGCTGGAGTCAAAGGCATGAATCACCTCCCTGCCACTCATGGGTCTTTATGCAGATAGTTCTGCCTTTGCACCAATAATCTCTCTCTCATTTTAAACATGTTAAAGGGGACCCTTCAGTATTTTACAACTTAAAGTTACAGTCACAAAATGGACAGTGGGCCATTGACTCAACTGGTGTGGTGGGGTGTTCATGGGTCAATTTAATAAGCCTGCTCGTTGGGTTTTTACCTTTGTAGTAGAGGGGACTATCAAAGTGGTAGCTGCCAGTGTAGAATCCTGTGGACAATTCTATCAGGTGACGTGCCTAGGTGTTTCCTGTCCCTGGGAAGCTGGCTAACGCCATCAGCTTTTTTGACAGGCAGAGCAGGAAACACCTGTCCATGCAGCAGCTGTTTGAACAGGAACAGACAAGCTTTGGTCCTGGATTACGAGATTAGCTAAAGTGTAATATTCGACCAGTGTAAAGCAGAAGTAGAAATCAGCACAGAGATGATGACCTAACTACATATTGAAACATGGGGCATCTGCAGAACAACAAAACAAATACCTAAGAGGAATTCAGTTCCCTGTTCCCACCCATGATGCAGTGCATGGGGGTTTTGTGGAAATGAAAGTCCCTAAATAAACACCACAAGTCACTCACCACCACTCAGCAGGCAAGCTTGCATAATAATGGCGTGATGTGCAAAGTGAAAATGACAGCTTGGGACTAATGTTGCGTAAAATAATTATTTTTTTTGTACGACCCTACTGGAATGCTCACCCTTGATTCGAGTCTTACACCATGAAGTAGTCCTGAGTGCCACAGTGCTCCAGCTCTTCTCCAGGGCAGCTCGGCAAACACATATCTTCATCATCCTGCTCATGCAGGGGGAACAAGAATGTAGGGTAACCACAAAGGCACCACTGACCCCAAAGAACAGCCAGAGACAACACCTAGGGGAGGATACAAACTTCAGGTTCAACTGAGTGATTTGATGTAGATAATGAAGACACTATGGTGAGGTTTTCCGTTAACTGAATTCATTTTCCATTTAAAATAGAATGAAGATAGAGGTTTCCTGACCTGATCAGTGCAGAAATCCCCAAATTCAGGATGTCAGCCCTGATGGGGAAAGCCTCTGTTACGTTCACTGGCTTCTTGAAGCCCACTTTAAAAATGTCTCTATTCCATCTGTGTAGAGAGAGAATGGGTTAGCTAGTGGATTAACATTATCAAGAATATGTACAGAAAAATAAACAATTCACTGTGTCCAACAGTGTCCGGAGCTGATTCTAAGAAGACGATGGATAGCCGATCGGTCCTCTACAGATGATGCTCTGGTCCCCCTTGCAGTCCATATTACAGTTAGTCTCTGAGGCGTTAGGGGCCTGGACCTTAAGGCCACAATAACACTCAGCTCCAAATTCCAGCCCTGCATACAGGTAGCCTCTGATGCAGAGGACACCAGCATGAGTTACTTTTACCCCTGGGTATACTGACAAGAAAGCTTAAAAAATACATAGAAATCACGTGATGCCATCAATACAAGTAGGGAACAATTGAATAGTTGTTACTTAGTGATGAGGTAGTAGTAGTAGAGCACAACCCTATGGAAAATGTGAATGTATCAGTTGTATTATTGAGTGAGTGAGTGAGTGAGTGAGTGGGTGAGTGAGTGAGTGAGTGAGTGAGTGAGTGAGTGAGTGAGTGAGGGGGCGAGTGAGTCAGTGAGTGGGTGAGTGAGTGGGTGAGTGAGTGACTGAGCACGTGGGATTTCTGTTGATTTCTCCCTCCTTACCACTGGAAAGACAGTGACCTTCTAGCACAGTTGTTCTGACATTGGAGGACTGACATTTTCTTGTCATCAAAGAAAGACACCCCTCTAAGGGTCCTCTTCTGTGAATTGTCAATGTAGCAACCAGGAGGTTGGACAGCAGGAGATCATTTAAAAAACAAATACTTGTCAACACAAAAACTGAGGTTGTGTATTTCCCCTAGGATAACCCGTCCTTCTCCTTTGGTCTGACACTCACCAAGGTACACTACATAACCAAAAGTATTTGGACACCTGCTCGTCGAACATCTCATTCCAACATCATGGGCATGAATATGGAGTTGGTCCCCCCTTTGCTGCTGTAACAGCCTCCACTCTTCTATGAAAAACTCCCTAGAAAGGCGGAGGGAACCTAGGAAGAAACCTAGAGAGGAACCAGGCTCTAAGGGTTGACCAGTCCTCTTCTGGCTGTGCCCGGTGGAGATTATAAAAGTACATGGGCATTAAGGCCATATCGTTCTTATCATTCAAACGTTCATAGATGACCAACAGGGTCAAAGACTAATCACAGTGGGTATAGATGGTCAGCACCTCAGGAATATATGTCAGCTGGCTTTTCATAGCCAAGCATTAAGAGGTCGAGACAGCAAGTGCGAGAGAGAGAGTTGTCTCTGATCAACTCTCTCGTTATCTCTCTCAGAACAATCGTCTTGTCTCTAACCAGACAGGCTGGTGGGTCACTCAACCGAGACTGCTCTTCTCTGTGTCACGGAGAATCTCCGCACTGCCAAAGCTGACTCTCTCTTCTCTGTTCTCATCCTCCTAGATCCATCTGCTGCCTTCGACACCGTGAACCATCAGATCCTCCTCTCCACCCTCTCAGGGCTGGGCGTCTCAGGCTCTGCACACGCTCAGGCCGCTCCTACCAGGTGACGTGGAGAGGATCTGTGTCTGCACCACATACTCTCACTATTGGTGTCCCCCAGGGCTTCGTTCTAGGCCCTCTCCTCTTCTCTCTATGCACCACATCACTGGCTCTGTCATATCCTCACATGGTCTCTCTTATCATTGCTATGCAGATGACACTCAACTACTTTTATCCTTCCCACCTTCTGACACACAGGTGGCGACACACATCTCTGCGTGCATGGCAGATATCTCAGCTCAGTCGCCCCCCCAACCCCAAAAGCCCTGACTCCAGCACATCCATCAGTGTAGCTGTTTTGAATGCCTTGATACCCTCCTCTTCATTATCTGTGCCCCACTTTACAGACAACACCCCCATCCAACGACTGTAATCTGAGGACCCTTTTTAGCAGCGACAGAGTAATGAACTTGGCCCTAACCACTGCTCCAAAATTGCTGGCTGTAAACCTCCTTCTCTTCATGGTGTGCCAGTTGGGGTTGATGCAATGTCCGACTGCTGCCTGCCGTATAGCTTCCTGCTGCTCCACCGACAGCGCCATGACAGCCAGGATGCCTGCATGCCCCAGGTGCCCTTGTTTTTTAACAATGTCTGGTGATGACAGGGAAGGTAGTGGTTGTTCTGGCTCAGGTTCAAGGAGCCCTGTCATTCCACTGAACATGCCCTGGAGATGGTTCCTTAGTCACTGAAGATCCTCCTCTGTGGGCTCTCGGGATATAGGGTTGTAGTCTTCGGCCGGGTACTCCACTGACTGCACCTGGTTGGGCACGGCTGGCATCCTCCACTCACATTCCACAGCCGTACGGCCGAAATTGTAGACCACCAAAATAGGCTGCATGGCTACACTTATGAGCTCCATGTGTGTCACCCTGCAACATACGTTGGAAATGATTTTTGAAAGATTGTCATCTTTTTGAGTGCTACACTATTTAGTATTTAGGCTGATGATTGCTTTAACTCTTCTGTTACTTACTAACGCTTTATGTTGACTGTAGATCCCAACCACTGTCAGATGAAATGTATTATCTTTGAGCTTGAGTTGGGTTATCGTGTATTGAATTATTTTTCTTGCATTTGGAAGTGGTAAAGTGACATGCCAAGAGGAAGGATATTAAGTGCCACGTGCCTTTCAGTGCATGACTTTGAACATCTTGAAATGCATTTGTTGTAAGAAATGTGCTATATAAGTAAAGTTTGATTTGATTGATGATTTTTGTATTTTTCACATGGGGACAAGTGCAGTTTTCCCATTAACATTTCATTGATTGTGTGGGATTTTATCACTTGACATATCAATCATATAGTGGGAAGGATCCTATAAATCAAGGCTGAATGCATGTACCACACCGAAAAAATAAATACTGGTCATGAAACTACAATACAGGCTGGATGTCTTAACAGTCAATTCTGAATATCAATAGATTTTTAGATTCATTCTCATCAATGACAACATTCTAGAACTGAGTTATAAGTCATCTAAGTCTGATATTCAGGATAATCCGGTTATATCATTAAGTGGCTCTTGTAGATTGACAGCTTTATAGAACACATTGTATTTATAAGATGCTCAAACTTAACTTAATAGCTACACTCACCAACACAGGATAAACTTTATCCCTCATGCTGGCCCTGACCAAACTGGTAAATTGCCCCTCACTATAGCTGCACTTCTCCACATGTTCAGACTATAGTGGTCTTTTCCCCTTGTAATACACTTATGCTCATCCTAAATGCCATAAGGTCAGAAATAAACAAGTCGACACACTGTATAAACAATTATCTAAGCTAAGTAATAAATTATGTTTTGATCTATTGCTCTACTAGCTAGCTAAAGTGTGGTCAGTGGCTAGCTAAAACAGAGAAAGGGGAAGTAAGAAGTTCAACACTTTAATTTCAAAATAACACATGGATTCATCATGGATTGGGCACAGGTCACTGATCACGCTGCTGACAGTGTCGGCTAGAGATGACGTGCAGGAGCTTCATCAAAACGAACAAACACATACTTAATTAGGAGTGTGTGTCAAATTCAGTATGTGAAAATGAATGGTGGAAAAACGACTGGAACCATTTCCATGTTTGACCACTAGGTTGAATTGATATTGTTACTAGTACACTGTTGCGTACTATAATGTTGCTTTCAAAACAACTGGGAAATCCGGGGGAAAAACTATGTCCGAGTTTCGGACTTGGAATTTCGAATTGGATGACCGTTAAAATAGTTTTTCCCTGTCGGAGCTCGTTTTTCTTTTTTTTTTCAAGTTCACAGTTGTTTTGAATGCACTTAAGTCAGTCGTCCCAGATGGCTGTGGTAACTATTGACGACACCAACTGTAGGCAATAACGTACACATTTATGAAAACAATTTTATTTTTGCCTAACCTTAATTTAAGTTTAGGCATAAGGTTAGCAGTGTGGTTAGGGTAAGGTTTAAAATCAGATTTTAAGAAAAATTGTAGAAAGGGTGGCTGTGGTGACGACCTGGGGCTAGGGCAACCAATCTGTATCCCTAATTATCACCACACAACTTCCGGATTATACAGTGACGCAATCATCTGAAACTAAAAATGGAATTTAACTTGGCAACTTGAGTAAATAGGTGGCGTTCTACATAGCTAGGTAGATAACTCTACCCACGACACAGAGGATTTGTTTGATGAAAGCAAGGAGGTAGTCAATTGTATTTTGATGTTGATATAGCTAGCTATGTAACGTTAGCTAAACCAATAGCTACATTCTTCTAGCTAGCTTTAGCATACATGTTTTGCTAAACTAGCTAGCCACTGGATCTATCTGCTGCGTCAGTCTATTTGGTAACGTTACTAATGTCGCTGGAGAAATGTTGAGCAACATTTCTCTGAACATTTAGCTATTGTAACCTAATTCAACAACGGAAATATCGATTGTCATATGTTTTGGATTCATTAACACATGCTAATTTACAGGCAAGGGGGTCGGCTACTTACGTCACCTCACTCTACATCCTGAGACAATGGCTAGCGCTGCCCCTCCACCAGCAGCTGCCTCGACTGCCACTGAAAACCCCAGCCCCGGCTCCAGCAGTTCGACAGCGGGGGAGGGTGGTAACCAGGACAGCACATTCGAATGCAACATCTGCCTGGACACCTCCAAGGATGCAGTGATCAGTCTGTGTGGGCATCTCTTTTGGTAAGCACCCTCTTGTCTTGACACTGTTCCGTATTTGAGATTGAGGGACATTCATCCTTATTATCTGGTCGCCTGTACTCGGTAAAGGGTCTTGTTCACAATTAAATAGAGTAATTTAATGTATCTCTGTGGTCTTATTTCACATGTCATGTTAGTTGCATATGGGGAAATGTTATTGATGTCATTTTTAGTTTTCGTAGTGCAATCCTCAGATGTCAGGATGAATGATGAGATGCTATGACTTGACTGTCATCTAATTATTCTATCTCCCTTACCTTCCCTGTCCCCTTGCACATCTAGTTGGCCCTGCTTACATCAGGTAAGTCAGTTGATACCTCATTTCTTTTACACAACCACTGTCATGATCAGCTGTCACTTGACCCTATCCCAAGGGATATTTTACTGCTTCTCTGAATGTATCATACGATCTTAACCAGGGATGTCTGAATTGCCTCTCTCCCCCCCCCCCCCCCCCATGTTTATGCAGTGGTTGGAGACCAGACCTAACAGACAAGTGTGTCCAGTGTGCAAAGCAGGCATCAGTCGAGAGAAAGTCATCCCACTATATGGCAGGGGAAGCACGGGCCAACAGGACCCAAGGTGGGTTGATGCACTCAATACATGAAAGCAAGCCGCACAGTTTTCATACAATCCTCAATTATCTACTCTGAATTCCACATCCCAAACTACTGCTGTAAACAACTAATCTCTCATTGTTATAGGGAGCGAACGCCTCCTCGACCACAAGGACAGAGGCCAGAGCCTGAAAATCGTGGTGTAAGTACTGTGTATTACAACAGCTCTATCATCACCAAGCCTATACTCTCACATTTCAGACTGTAATTATTTTTGCAAGAATGTGAGCAAAGTTCAATCCAGATTGTTTAACTGTGTACCACCTGTTTGCAATGTTGACTGCTGTATTGCACTACCCATTCATGATGAAACTATTACATGGTATTGTGTAGTTGCTGTAGTGCAAACCTGCCCATAGCCTAATTCATTAGCAGAATTACCTTTTCCACTGGGACCTATTAAGCTCTATCTGAGGAGTAAAAGAGAAAGGCTCTTTATTTGACCCCTTGAGAATGACAACACAGCAAGAACGATTGCGTCACCTCTCCCTCAAAACACCTGTTAAATCAAGGTTTTTTTTGTACATATTGAATAGTCATGTTATAACCCTGTCAATGCAATGTTACAGTAAAGTTATCTTTCTTCCCATTACAGGGATTTCAGGGTTTCGGTTTTGGAGATGGAGGATTCCAGATGTCTTTTGGCATTGGTGCCTTTCCATTTGGCATTTTTGCCACAGCTTTTAACATCAATGATGGAAGACCACCCCCAGGTACTTTAGTTCTGCAGGTTGCGCATTGTGTATTATAACAATGTTTGATCAAAATTAGAGGTCGACCGATTATGATTTTTCAATACCGATACCGATTGGAGGACCCAAAAAAAGCCGTTACCGATTAATCGGCCGATTTTTCTATTTATTTATTTCTTTGTAATAGTGACAATTACAACAATACTGAATGAACACTTTTATTTTAACTTAATATAATACATCAATAAAATCAATTTGGCCTCAAATAAATAATGAAACATGTTCAATTTGGTTTAAATAATGCAAAAACAAAGTGTTGGTGAAGAAAGTAAAAGTGCAATATGTGCCATGTAAGAAAGCTAACGTTTAAGTTCCTTGCTCAGAACATGAGAACATATGAAAGCTGGTGGTTCCTTTTAACATGAGTCTTCAATATTCCCAGGTAAGAAGTTTTAGGTTGTAGTTATTATAGGAATTATAGGACTATTTCTCTATACCATTTGTATTTCATATACCTTTGACTATTGGATGTTCTTATAGGCACTTTAGTATTGCCAGTGTAACAGTATAGCTTCCGTCCCTCTCCTCGCCCCTACCTGGGCTCGAACCAGGAACACATCGACAACAACCACCCTCGATGCATCGTTACCCATCGCTCCACAAAAGCCGCGGCCCTTGCAGAGCAAGGGGAACAACTATTTCAAGGTCTCGGAGCGAGATTGAAACGCTATTAGCGCGCACCCCGCTAACTAGCTAGCCATTTCACATCGGTTACACCAGCCATCGGTTACACCAGAGTTGATAGGCTTGAAGTCATAAACAGCTCAATGCTTGAAGCACAGGGAAGAGCTGCTGGCAAACGCACAAAAGTGCTGTTTGAATGAATGCTTACGAGCTGCTGCTGCTGCGTACCACCGCTCAGTCAGACTGCTCTATCAAATATCAAATCAGACTTAATTATAACATAATAACACACAGAAATACGAGCCTTAGGTCATTAATATGGTCAAATCCGGAAACTATCATTTAGAAAACAAAACGTTTATTCTTTCAGTGAAATAAGGAACCGTTCCGTATTTTATCTAACGATTAGCATCCATAAGTCTAAATATTCCTGTTACATTGCACAACCTTCAATGTTATGTCAAAACTATGTAAAATTCTGGCTAATTAGTTCGCAAAGAGCCAGGCGGCCCAAGCTGTTGCATATACCCTGACTCTGCGTGCAATTAACGCAAGAGAAGTGACACAATTTCCCTAGTTTAATATTGCCTGCTAACCTGGATTACTTTTAACTAAATATGCAGGTTTAAAAAATATACCTCTGTGTATTGATTTTAAGAAAGGCATTGATGTTTATGGTTAGGTACATTCGTGCAACGATTGTGCTTTTTTCGCAAATGCGCTTTTGTTAAGTCATCCCCCATTTGGCGAAGGTGGTCTTCACACAGTTCGCAATGAGCCAGGCGGCCCAAACTGCTGCATATAGCCTGACTCTGTTGCACAGAACGCAAAAGAAGTGACAATTTCCCTAGTTAAAAGAAATTCATGTTAGCAGGCAATATTAACTTAATATGCAGGTTTAAAAATAAATACTTGTGTATTGATTGTAAGAAAGGCGTTGATGTTTATGGTTAGGTATACATTGGTGCAACGACAGTGCTTTTTTCGAGAATGCGCTTGTTAAATAACTGTTTGGCGAAGTAGGCTATGATTAAATGATAAATTTAACAGGCACCGCATCGATTATATGTAACGCAGGACAAGCTAGATAAACTGGTAATATCAACCATGTGTAGTTAACTAGTGATTATGTTAACATTGATTGATTGTTTTTTAAAATATACATTTAATGCTAGCTAGAACCTTACCTTGGCTCCTAGCTGCACTCGCATAACAGGTAGTCAGCCTGCCACGCAGTCTCCTCGTGGAGTGCAATGTAATCGGCCATGATCGGTGTCCAAAAATGCCGATTACCGATTGTTATGAAAACTTGAAATCGGCCATTCCGATTAATCAGTCGACCTCTAATCAAAATGTGATTATTGTGAATGGCCCCCTCTACCTTGAAAAGCAGTTGTTCACCTGTTAAAGTAATCTCTCTCAACGTGTTCCCCCCCCACACAGCTGCCCCTGGAACCCCTCAGCACATGGATGAACAGTTCCTGTCTCGACTCTTTCTATTTGTTGCTCTGGTGATAATGTTTTGGCTGCTAATCGCATAAATGTCTGAGCAGCCAGGACCAAGGCTCAAGTTGGACAGTTCTTAATACTCTGTTTCCAGATACTTGTTTGATTTTTGTCCTTTTCCGCATTTAAGTATTGTCCTCTAGACTTGACAAGCTATTGATTTAATTTCACTAATCAATATCACTACTGTTTGATTACACCTGTACTATGATTCCCACAGAAGTCTGAAATAGTTGTTTTGTTTGAACAATGGCCCTGCCTCTCATTTCCATCAAGGGTGTTATGTTTTTATTAGACATTTCAGTGTACCAGGTTGGCAATATAGAACCAGATCCTAAAAGAAAGATGGTAAATGTAAGCTACCAGATGTACCCTCTTTGCTTGTATGGATATAGATTACAAGTGGTATGTCCTGTTTCTAAACTAAATATGATATATAAATTCAGGAAGAGGTGTATCATTGGGGATACTTTTAAATTATTGACACAACAATTGCCTTTTGGGTACCACTACCAGTATGAAGCCATATAAACAATACATTGGTGCATTTTTATGTGTGGTGTTAGCAGGGGGATAGTCGAGAAGAGCCATATTGGTATGGGTTTAAGTTATTTAATGACATACTATACCAGTATGTCCTCAGTTGCCCTAGGAGCTATTTTGGTAAGACTATTTCTTATGTTTCACAAAATAAGTGAATAAATTCTCTTAAGGTTACAATATTTGAAGGATGAAAGTTGAGACAATTTAAAGGAGTTATTTTTTTATTGAATGATACTGTCATTGTCTGCCACTTGTAAGACTATTATTTAGTCTGATGGAAAATGTAGAATTCTAATGCAAATGCTTCTATAGCATACATAGTAAAGAGCTTGGGAAAAAATATGCAAAAGGTATCAAATGGATATAGTTTTCTTTAACCTGACAACTAACAAGATGACAGTCATGATAATATGCATGAGTAATCCCTCTAATTTGTATTTCATTTTTTGGCTTGTTTACTCACTCATTTATTCTAAAATAAATATTGTAAAATATATAGAGTGGATTATTATAATAACAATGGATGGTTAGAATAGCATTAGCATCTGTAATAAAGACTGTTTGCCCTATATCCTACTGAGAGATCTTTACCTAAACATTAATTCCAGCTTTTATATGGGTTGTCAATGTGTTTCTCATCAGGCTTTGACCGCTTAATTCCAGACAATTAAACATTCAAAATTAGAAACTGAATAACAGCCCATGTTATTTTCAATTGGGTTAACAACTTGCATTCACAACAGCAAAATTAGAAGATCATCTATATAAAAATTTTTAAAAAGTTATTTTTTGTACCTCTATGATACCACAAAAAATGTGATATTCCAAAAACAGAACATGAATAACTTGCCTATTCATGTGGATTAGGAGATAGATTTTAAAAAACATATATTTTAGGAAAAAATCGTTTCGGTCAAATTCAAAAATATCTAAACCTGAGAACAACCCGTCGACCCTACAATATGAATGAGTTATGACGTCTCTTGATCTGGCAGTTCTTTGGACACCGTCACCGGTGTTTCATTGACAGTCACTGGCTGATCCATACTAAACTCGGCCTCATACATAATCTGTTGGATTTTAATTTTGGTCTCACATCTTTTTTGTGGGGTTAGCCTCTTCAAAGCAGGAACGAAGCTGAGGAGTAACATCTCATCCTCGTCACACTGCCGGATGGGGATCGTGGAATCTGATCTGTAATCTTTCTCTTTGGCCAGCAGCATCCTGTTCTTAGCGGAGCGCTTAGAGGGAGTGCTTGAGGAACATGGTGAAGCAGGTTGTTTTGTCTGAGGCCTCTCCTTGGATGTGTAAATTGATGACTGGAGCACTGCGGATGTCTGGGGCGCTAGGTACGTCTGGGTGCATGGTGGACGCTTCCCTAGAAATGACAGTTGGGCGCCTTGTTGCCCTGGGGACAGCTGGGTCACAAAAGCTAGCTGTGACATGCTGCCACCCTGGGTGCTAGGGGTTTTCATGTCGTTCACTAGGGCTGTGTTGAGTGTTTTGACAGGTATTATTTCACTCTGTGTGCTTTTATTGATTGTATCAGGGCTTTCCAGGTTGGCAGGAGCCGCATTGCTGTTTCTTGGTTTAATGAATGGTTGAAGAAAGATCAGACTTTGTCTGTATTTCCATCGGCTTGGAGCGAGCTCCCCTGTCTCCTCCTTACTCCTCTTCTCCTGTCGTACTTCCTTGAAGTATCGGTCTCTCAGATTCTTCCATTTCCTTTTGCACTCTTCAGCTAAATGGATAAATCAATATAGATGAATCATACTCAAAATAATATATTGTTTTATGCATTGGATATCGAACATGAAGCTTTCTAAAGTAGTATGAATATAACTATTTATTGATATTTTGTTTCTTCAGATAACGTTAGAGGTGATTGTCTCTATCCCATTGATGGAGCCTCATCGGGTTCCTATTTATAAACTGTAAATCGAAGGCTCTACCATTGAAGTTGGTACTAATTTGCAGTGCTCTCCATTTCATGTCAAAATGTCGACAGGCTACTTGACATTTTTTCTATCGGTGATTAATTGGTAGCCAATGTCATTCATGCGTGGAAAATGCGATGCCTCAAGTGACGCTACTCGTGTCTCATCGCGCGGTGGGGAACGGAAAAAAATCCCTCCCTGTGCGGCAGTGTCTGCCGTCTGCGCTGATCTCACGAATTCGTCGGCCGCTGCCTCCCCATTGACTACAATGCGGTTCTTGCAGTGAGGCGCTGTTAAAACTCAACGTACTCATATGCTACTCACGTGATTTAAAACATATAATATTAGCAAACTTGAACAACAAGTCAGTTTGCTTACAACTAATGTTAGCTAGCTAAAACATTTGCATTAATGTGACTTGATCATTTGTAGAAATAGGCTACCAAAGCTCACCTGGAAGACCTGTCAATGAGCTTATTTTCCCCCAAGCAAGTGATCTTGTGTCACCATTGCGGTAATCTGGCAAAGTTGTATTATACAGCTCAGGAAAATTAAAAACAGACAATATCAAGTTTTCGTCCATCTTGACTTCTTGACATACGCGGAAGCGACGGTCTCCCGCCTTTCCGCCTGTGTGGCGCGTGGTTACGTCAAAGCGGTATGTACTGTACAGAATATCGCCAGCCGATCCGCTGCCGCATGCGTGTCCCTGCGCTAACTGTCTCCCTTTATCTGTCATATGCCTACTCATCACAAGAGGGCAGTACAATCCCGTGTTCTGAATACTTAGAGAGGACACAACCAAAGGATTTGGCAGCATGATATACCATCTCTGGGACACCTGTCCTGAAGGTGAGCTCATCAGTGTCAACCTAACTCTCAAATATAAATAATTGACCAGACATTAGTCCTAGGCTATAGCTAAGCAAAATTATTATATTAGATGAAGTGCAAACAGGCTAGGGGAAAATCGGTGCTAATGCTTTGTCTCATTTCATGCAGCAGTAGCCTATTATTTCAATAAAAAAATATCTGATTGTGTCATATGACAACTGGCATATCAGCCCAGACATTAGTGGAGCTACAGGAAAGTCCACCAGAGCTGTTGCCAGAGAATGTAATGTTCATTTCTCTACCATAAACCGCCTCCAACGTTGTTTTAGAGAATTTAGCTGTACGTCCAACCGGCCTAACAACCGCAGACCACATGTAAACACGCCAGGACCTCCACATCCGGCTTCTTTACCTGCGGGATCGTCTGAGACCAGCCACTCGGCCAGCTGATAAAACTGAGGAGTATTTCTGTCTGTAATAAAGCCCTTTTGTGCCAAAAAAGTATTCTGATTGGCTGGGCCTGGCTGGGACTATGCCATCCCAGGCCCACCCATGGCTGTGCCCCTGCCCAGTCATGTGAAATCCACAGATTAGGGCCTAATGAATTTATTTTAATTGACTGATTTCCTTATATGAGCTGTAACTCAGTAAATTTGTTGAAATTGTTGCATGTTGTGTTGATATTTTTGTTTAGTATAAATACTGTAGGCCTCTACTAGCATTTATTTCAACATACAGTAGTAGCCTTTACCACTGGATACCCATAATTACACGCTTGTGTAGATACATCTTCCGTTGCTTATACAACTCCAAAAGTCTACATTGTGTGTAGTCAGTCCAAGCAGTCCAAAACCTCTGTACCATTCCCATTAATTGACCGTTCACACATGGCATTTCAGTTTTTACATGCTTTGTTCAAAAACAGCATTTGAAAAATAGAGAGAAATGGCATCATTTCACAACACATCTATCCACCCAGCTCCTCTCACACCTCAGGGGGTACCTGCCTGGTTCATTAGTGGGTCCCCACCCTCCACCTCCCTGTCCCCACCCACTCTTTCCACCTTCCCATTCCCCCCCCTTCCTCCTGCACTCTGTCCTCTTCAGCAGGTGTCTGTTGGACACAGACTGCCACTGTATTCTCATCTACCATTTCGGGATGTCGGGATGCAGAAGTCAGAGAGAGGCAAGTTGATCCACTGCAGCCCCCGCTCACTTGCCTTTTGTTCCTGCTGCCTCCTGAGCTTCTGGCCCGTGGGTATAAAGACCCAAGACAAGTCCCTGTTTAATATCCATTCACATAATTGCTGCATAGATCATCTCACTTTGCTTCATTTGTTTCCAAACTGTTGTCCACTGCCAATCACACTCCTAGCTAATTAGAATGATAACAATTGAATCCTTGTATAAGAAATGAGTAACCCCCTGTTATATAAAATGCTATGATGAACTAAGATCATAAATAGACAAGCAGACGGTTAATTCGATTGGATGGCTAAATATAGATCTCCAGATTCATGCAGCGACATCTAATACCCTAATGATGTGCAGTGAGACAGCCTTTATGCCGGTTGAAAGTCGCAGTCATTTGTATCTCTGATTCCTTGCTTGTTTCTATAAATGTCCTTCCTTGTTTCTCTCCATTGTGGGATGTACAAGGAATGAATCCCCCAAATTACTTCTTGTAGAAGTGCCTGTTATGTCTGATCCCAGCAGTACAATGATGGCCATAAGGATTGTTGCTAAGACATAACCTGGAATTTGGAGATACACTTACAAATATCACAGTGAAACATATTTTCACTTAGACATATATATATATTAATATATATATATTTTTTAAATGAGCTGATATTGTAATGTTCGCTAGCTAGCTAGCTAACTTTACATACTGTATAGCTAGCTAATTGAATGAAATATAACCAGCTAACTTCATATTAGCTTGTTAGCTATCTTGATGTATTTATCATTGTAAATTAAAAACACAAACTCTAAATGCATTTGTAGCTAGCTAGCTAACAGACATGGAAAAGGGTGAAAGGATTAGCAACTCTAGCTGTCAGATGAGGGAGAGAGTAGGCTACCCTGGACAGGGCAGATACCTTCGTGGCAGAACATTATGCAAATATTCTCCAGTTCCAGTAACTAGTTAGAAAAACTATGAGAACAGAGAGATATTGCAACATAATATTCAGTACTGTCTAATTTGAGCATAATGAAGCCTGTTTCTTTGTGATGTTTTCTGTCCTCAGATGCAGAGAGCTGTGACATTTTTATTTACCGTATTTATTTTACCTTTATTTAACTAGGCAAGTCAGTTAAGAACAAATTCTTATTTTCAATGACGGCCTAGGACGGCCTTGTTCAGGGGCAGAACGACAGATTTATACCTTGTTAGTTCGGGGATTCAATCTTGCAACCTTTCGGTTACAAATCCAACACTCTAACCGCTAGGCTACCTGCCGCCCCAAATGAAGAGGTCCCTGTGAATATCCCAAGATAATAAGGGTATATCCTTGTATGCCGTGGGTTATATGTTTGCAAATGTTGTAAACAAAAATACAGTTAAAAGTCACACACAATGTATAAACCAATTACAACTGGAACAGGCCAACCCTGCTGGATGTGCAGGCTTCTATTCCAGCCCAGTACTAACACACCTGATTAAATTCATAAAACCTAATTAGTTAATAATCAAATGTGTAGTTGCTGGGCTGGAATAGAAGTCCTCTTACCAAGTAAATCAGGGATCAGTGAAGCGAGGCTGGCCACCTCTGGTATTGACAGTAATTTGTCTGTATTTCTGTGTTGTATTTAAAAAAAAAAATGTTTTGTCCAGTTGTAAGCACTCCAATTAGTTTAATTTGATTGTCACTCATTCTCAGGATATCAGCCATGTGAACCTATTTAGCAGCTGATGATAATGGAACGCACTGCCAACTCCGATCCTCAAGCACCCCAACAAGACTATGATATATTCTAATATTTGATGCAGAAAGTGTATATTTGTTCATTCAGCTCAATGTGGAAATATTGCAAGTATTTACCCAGCACTCCCAAGTCCTTCTTCTTCTTGGGCCCAGTGTGGACCCGCTGACTGATCCCCACATCTGGGTTAGCATGTACACTTTGCTACTGCTTAGGCTGAGCATCACATGACACAGGAAAGTGTGGGACAGCTGCTGGTCTATCAGATAACATCCACAAGAAATATTATTGATACATGTCTTGTCCTTGTCTGTATTAAAGGCAGTGAGTTATTAAATTAACTTTTCATGTTGAAAATGCCCTTCAATTGAACACATTGTGTAACAACATGAAATACTCACTGGAGTATCACACCCCCCTCGCAAGTGTGTGTGTGTGTGGGGGGGGGGGGGCACGGGATCTGGGCAGCCCCTCCCCAGATAGCATATGAACACGCCATGGCAAAAGCTGTAAAACTGCAACATTTGATCTCATTCTCATTGCAAAATGTGTAGAATAGCATGAGATAAGCTATAAAACTACAACTTTTTCTCTGCCCTATGGCAATATATGCAGAATTGCATGAAATTACCTTTAAAAATTCAACATTCTCTCAGCCTCATTGCAAAATGTGTAGAATAGCATGATAATGGCTATAAAACTGCACTGTGAAACGTCGGTATGCCACTGATAATACTGTCCCACTGAGGGGAATTATTAGCTTTATTTCTAAAAACATGCACATGTGTTGTGAATAAGTCAAGGCCGTCACTTTGTTTTGTGAGATTAGAAATTGTGGAAGAACGTGAAAAGCTTTCCCACCAAAAACACATGAGACCAAGTTGTTGACTGAACTGATTGACCTCAAATAATAGGGTTGAAAACAATCAAGTTATCATTAGAGAGCGCTCTTCACACCAGGCCCCAGAATCTGAGTGTAGATAATCAAAAATACATTGGCAGAGGTTGCTGGCACAAGTTTGTCTTTGTATAGTTTCCTCTTGGCAATAACAAAGCACCATAGGCTATCTGAGTCTTCTGGGTTGCAGTAATAATTGTGATCCCAAGGTCCTCCTAAGAAAAAAGCAAAGTAGCCCCAAAAAGCAAGGGTCACAAAATGTTGACATTAAGCAGTGTAGAGAGAAGCAGGCATCATCTCTGCAGATCACACCTTCCCTTTACATTCCATATATTCAAAGATTGTATTGTTTACAGTTGAAACTGCAAATGGCTTGATATCATGTATTTGTATCTCAGCTTGTATTTGGGGGCATCGTACTAAATAAAAACCTGTTGGACTACTGACCTATAATAATAAAAAAACAGATATTCAAATGTTTTGAAAAAGAAAAATCTAAAAACACTGAAAAAGTTGTACCCTCTTCAATGCCAAGGTGAACTGTTGAATTAAGACCTCTGGTTGCTTTCAGCCAGTTCAAGCACCTCTGGCCACTGACTTGTCACCTGCAGCTCTCCATTGTATTGGGCCCCACTGGAAAGAAGGCATCCTAACAAGATACACAACAGACAACATGAAAGTTTGTCCATTCAGAAAGTTAAGATTACAGAGAGTATAACAAAGACCCTGAAATAAATATAATAATCCATATCACCTGTGAGGCAATAAAACATATTTGATAGAACCGATGCTGGAGATGAGAAGCGGGTACGGGAGCTGAACGTTTAATGCGGAACAGACAGGTAACAAGGGAGGTATAGCGTCAGCACATGGGTAACAACAACATACAAACATTAATGCAGAAGCTGGGAACATAGCTGGGGAACTGACAAATACGATGTCACTTTATTACTTTAAGTACTGAACACTGCATACCCTCAGTTGGGTTACTTGAATAGTTCTAGGCAACGGGTTTCCACAAAAAATGGAGTTAGCAGAACGAATGACTTTTTACAGTCTACCGTTGTTTAATTCCCCAATTTTCACTAAAGGCACCCCTAGGACTACATAATAGTGTATAGCCTCACATATAGCCACCCTATTTCCCTTTCTATTCTATAAAATGTTTAAGAAATCAGTCCCATGGCTTGAGCATCTCCAGAGAGCAGAATAGTCATTTTTCCACTCAGCATAGGGGAAGGAACTTTGAACACATTCCACACAGCAATGTCAAATCCTTGTACTCACTCACATTCCACACCTCAGGACACGTGTTTGGCCAAAACTTGTTTTGATTTTCATGTTCGGGTTAAAGAACTTATTATCCAACTCATTCAAGAGCGCTTAGGTGGCATTGCAGCAATTTCGTAATCTGCCTCACACTGTTTTATTACAGGCTAGGCTTACTGAACCGTATGTAAACCATTCCACACTCACTTGAAAATATGTGACAATTTCAATCATTTGGCACCACATTCCGAGTTTATAAATAACCCTGATCCGCCTAATGCTGGTAACTGCAAGCACAGAGTATTATTTCATTTACATCCATATGTCATTTCTCAGCTATTTAGTTCAGAAGTTTGCTTAACATATTTGATCCTCTTGCAGTCTAGAAAATAATATTGGTCTAACCAATCTTCCAGCTAGATCTTACACCATTAGAATGTGCCGTTGGGCAAGGATGTGTTGTTTTATGTTTATTTTATATTTTCCACAAGAGGATTCTAAGTTTTTACAAACCAATTGCCTTTGACAACAACAATATAAGGCGCTTCTATCATACTAATCCCCAGTAATGAATTTAACACCATTAAACCTATGTGGATGTGATACAATGTCTTTCATTGAAAAATCACAAAGACCAGAGATAGCTATCTCAACAGCTCTAAAAACTATACATCAACAATCTGCTGGCCATTAAACCCCAGTGAAAGGGATGAGGTGATGTTTATTGTTATCTGTTTTCAAAAAACCCTTATCTGAGGAGCTTAGGACAGATTTTGAAAATCCATTAATTCCTTGATAAAAAGGTGTTGTGTTGCCTTATATGAAATCAAAGGATTTGTTGGAGAATAAATACAACCTGTAATAGCTTTACCTCAGCCTTGCACATTGTCAGAAAAGTCAGGCTGAATGACTGCACTTCATAGATAAGGTCCAGTTCTCATGTTGTGAATACTAACAGAGAGAGATTGTCAGAAGCCTTGGCTATCCATACCTGTACATTCTGAATGATATTTCACCTCTGAATATGCTCCCTTTGTGAATGGCTGTAATGCTCAAACATGCTGAAACCACTCTGCTCTACAGCTGACCCTTTGCTGCTCCCAGCATGCCTTGTGTGTTGTGTGGTGAGGATTGGTACTGTGACAGCAAAAAAATCACCAAATTCCATTGTCTCTATTTAATGGATAAATAAAGATTGTAAACATGTAGACCTTTGTATTGGAATTGTATGATTCAGATTGATTGAAAACCAGATGTGTAGCCTCGTGTCTTGGAATAAACTCTGGGCACAAATCAACGAGGACAGCAAGTGTTCAAATTCAGGGGCTAATCCCCAATAGGTCCTTGGTTACACCAAAGCGTTAATCTTTAAGACCAGGTTTCTAATACCAAGCAATCTATTTTTCTCTAAAACCACAACAATAAGGATCTTAGAAGCTCTCTACCCCTAATTTAATACAGAGAAATCTGATTTCTTTTTCAGAAAGCAAAGCAATGGGGCCAGATTAGCTGAAGTCCCATCCTCCCTAACCCCCTCACAAAACTGCCCAGATTAGCTGGGAATTAAGTTTCAACCATTTTGTATTTGTCTAGTCCATAGGGGGATTATGTTTTTTTTTGCTCTCTTTTTTTTCTTCCTAAATTTCTGTTATAAAATCAGAATGAGTGGGTCTGTGGTTGAGCACAGTGGAGAATGAGCCACACTGTAAGGTATATGCTTCACCCAAAAGCATTAACTGACTGCCTTGGCTGGCACTTTAAACACTAGGTTGAATTTGAAGTGAATTCTTTGGGCAGAAATCTTGTCATGGAGGGGTCAAGTAGGATGGAGAGACAGAAGTTTCCATTCACCATTGACAATATACTGAACAGATTTCCAATTAACAATGAGGAGAGCAGGCAGTCTGGTGCGACCCACAACACTGTACCAGGTGAGGATGGAGTGAGATCAGAGAGTATTCCTGCTGGGAGCCACATAGAACCTTCACAGCACACCTGCTCATGCTGCTGGTACTGCTCCCACTGTGGAGAGGTGTTCCAGGCTGACTATCCTCCTGAAAGTAAGACCTAAACCTACGACAATTTTGACACTATGATCACTCTTCATTTTTCTCTCTCATGTTTGTTTGATGATTATGTCTAGCAGATCAGTTGTTTTTACCATTAGCCAGGTAGGTGTATAGACGTTTATGCGTTGACCTTTACATGTAAAGTTATTTTAATTCAGCTTGGCAGTATGCATGGTCCAGAAGAATGTTTCCGGAGCCATGCAGGCCAGGAGGAAACACTAACAGAGAGGAGCCCTCCTTCAGTCAGGTCCAGAGGCGAACACGGCGACACCGCACCATATTCACTGAGGACCAGCTGGATGCTCTGGAGGAGATGTTCCTTCAGAACCAGTATCCAGATGTTAACGCGAGGGAAAAACTGGCACAACGCACTCATTTACGCGAAGAGCGAGTAGAGGTAGGCTCCTTGTGTTTTTTTTTGTCCGTTTATAAATATTTTGGTTTCATTAAGTTTTAAAATGTTTTGTCAATGTAGCCTAATTTACTTTTATTTCGATAGGTATGGTTTAAAAACCGAAGAGCGAAGTGGAGGCGACAAAAAAGAACAGCATTTGGTGTGCAAGACCTGGAAGACTAGAAAATGGTGTACCGTATTATGCCCTTGTAGAGATTTTCTAGACATTTTTGGATACCTTATCCAATGCAATGATGAAGGCTAGAATAATTCTAAAAGCTTCACTGACAGACATTTCCGGTGACGGAGAAACTGTCCCTGGATAATGAGAGTAGAAAGGAGGCTCGAGTTTGGAGTAGAGGGAGTACAGGGCTTTGCATGTCTCTCGAGGAGGCTAAAAGTAGATTTTGGCTTGGAAAAGTTACACATTTTCAGGAGTTGGGAAGAGGATTGGAGGGAAAGAGAGAGGAAATTGAAAAGACTAAGGGAGACAGAGGATGGGTTTGAATCTGTTGAAGCTAGCAAAAAGAAGGGCGAAGGTATGTCGAGGAAGATTGGTGTCAAGTTCAAACAGAGTGAGCTGGACGCCAGTTCTAGATCTGGAAGTGAAATGGAGGGGTAGATGGTGTTGTAAGGAGCTTGTATTGATAAACATGGTTATGATAAAGAAATGTTTGGTCCAGTAGGAGTGACATTTTTGGATTCAGGGTGGGTGGTTTAATATTCATATATGTCAACATACTGTATTGTAATTGTTTGTTTTCTACGGTCGTATCATACTGCGCTATGATTGGTTAATACCACCCAGGTCGTGAGGTCATTTTCAGTTGATCATGGCCAGCTAGCTAATAAAGAGCTACATTTACAAAGATCCTGTCGTACTGCATTTTATTATTTTGTACAAAGCGTGCAAAACAAGACATGGTGTCAGAGTAAAAGGACGAATATATGGATTTTGCTGGAGTTCCTTCACCTCGAATGGACTGGCGGTCTACAAACTTACCCACTGCATGGCGTAAGTTCAAACAGCATGTGGAGCTAATGTTCACTGGTCCTCTGAAGGAAAGAGGAGAAGAGGAGAAGTGAAGCTACCTGCTCCTCTGGATCGGTGAAAAAGGGAGAGACATTTACAACACATGGACGGCGCTACAGAGGTCAGCTACTTCGGACATCTTCTCACAGCGAATAGAATCAAGCCAGACCCACAGAAGATCTCAGCCATAAAGAAAATGGGGCCACCAAAGAACCGCGCAGAGCTGGAAACAGTGCTTGGCATGGTGAACTACTTAGCAAAGTTCGCACCCAGCCTCTCCAATGCTAATGCACCCCTGCGTCAGCTGCTAAAGCAGTCCAGTGAGTTCCTCTAGGACAAGCAACACGACATTGCTTTCCAGAAAGTGAAAGACTTGATCACAAGAGAACCAGGACCAATCATTGCCTACTATGACCCCAACAAAGAGCTCAGACTCCAAGTGGATGTGTTGAAGTATGGACTAGGTGCAGTGCTACTGCAAGAAGGAAAGCACATCGGCTACGCTTCCAAATCTCTTTGAGAGTAGTGAAATCAACTACTCTCAAATCGAAAAGGAGCTGTACGCCATTCTGTTAGGATCTAAGCGTTTCCATCAGGACGTCTATGGACGACAAGTCATTGTGGAATCCAACCACAAGCCCCTTGAGTCAGTCATAAGGAAACCGCTAGCCCAGCCCCGCCAAGGCTACAGAGAATGATCCTTCAACTACAAAAATACGACTTCACAATCACTCACCATGCCAGGCAAAGACATCCCTGTCGCAGACACACTCTCCAGGAAGTTTCTTACCTACAAGGACAGCTGCCTCAGTGAAGACATGGACATGCAGGTGCACACTGTGTACAGCAACTTACCAGTTAGTGACACAAAACTGAAGGAGATCTGAGCGGAAACAGAAGAGGACCCACAACTCACACAGCTGAGGTAAGTCATACCGGATGGATGGCCTGAGGAGAGGAAAAAATTCCCTCTGAGCATTTCAGAGTTCTGGAACCATCGTGATGAATTATCACAGATCAACAGAATCATTTTGAAAGGAGAGAAAATCATCATTCCTACCAGTCTCAGAGAAGACATTTTGACAAAGATCCATGCAGGACACATGGGCATGGAAAAGTGCAAACAGAGAGCACGGGACATTATGTTTTGGCCTGGAATGTGCAAACAAATAGAGGACATTGTTGGTAGATGCACCATCTGTCTTGAACGACTCCCCTCAAACACCAAAGAGCCAATGTTACCTCACTGTATCCAAGACCGACCCTGGCAGGTCGTGGCAACCAATGTGTTCACCTGGAACAACGAGGACTACATCATAAAAGTGGAATACTACAGCAGATACTTCGAACTCAACAAGCTTCATAGCACCACCACACCTGCAGCTGTGAGCCACAAGCTGAAAGCAGCCTTTGCCAGGCATGGCATTGTAGAGACTTTAATATCTGACAATGGGCCCTGTTACAAATCAAATGAGTTTGAATCCTTCACAAAAGCATGGGAGTTCACACACGTCACCACAAGCCCACATTACCCTCAAAGTAATGGCCTTGATGAAAAATCTGTGCAGATTGCTAAATCACTCATGGACAAAGCAAAAGCAGACAAGAGAGACCCCTACCTCAGTCTCCTTGAATACCGCAACACTCCAGTTGACAACTTCAAATCACCAGCCCAGCTTCTGATGAGCCGCAGACTTCGCTCAATCCTTCCCAGCAACAACCAGCAGCTGCAACCTGAGGTCGTCAGCTACAAGGAAATGCATGCAAACCGTGCACAGAGACAACAACACCAGAAGTAATACTACGACAGGTCAGCGAGACCACTGCCACCACTGAACAACGGAGAGTCAGTTAGAATCCAGGAGCATGGCCACTGGAAGCCAGCAGTCGTCATCCAGCCAGCTGACACTGAACGTTCATATCACGTCCGCACCGCAGAAGGAGCGGTGTACCACCGTAATCGTCATCACCTACTGACCACAAAAGAAAAACACACTGACGAGATTAACTGTTTCCCTGAAAGAGAACGTGATGGACTAAACACACACACAACATAAACCATACTTACCTGCAATACCACAATAACTGTTGACTGACATAGAAGCTTGCTCAGCATCATATCACACAAGGTCAGGAAGAGGTCAAGCCTAGAGCTGTCCTAGACCTGTGAAATGTCAAAGGTTGTAAGCAGATCGCTGCCATAAAAGAGTTCCAGACTGTAAACTTGTTATTGACAAATTAACTCGAAATGCTTTGGTATTGTATTTGTTTGAAATGTTGAGATGTCAATGATACAGTGAAAAGCTGAGTTGCTGAGAAATCTTTGTTCTAAAAGTAACAGTATGTTGAGTCATTGTTACAGAGTGTGTTATGCTGATGCAGTTGGTGCAGTATGCAGTATAAATGGTTACTTACCTTGAGTTCAAACTACAGAGAACATATGTGGAACATTTATCTTTGTTTAAAGAAGGGGGATGTAATATTCATGTATCAACATACTGAATTGTAATTGGTTGCATTCTACTGTCATATCATACTCAGCTCTGATAAGACGGTTGTCATTTTCAGTTGATCATGGCCGGAAACACATGAACATGCCAGTTATAGCTAGCTAATAAAGAGCTACGTTTAGAAAGATCCTGTCGCACTTAATTGTATTATTTTGTGCAAAACAAGACATGGTGGGAAAAGAGTTGGGTGCAGTTGAATCAGTGAAGGTAACCTGTACCCGGCTTGTGATATGTGTTTGTGTTTCTTCTGACCAGAGGGAGCGGGCGCTCCATGTCATGCAACTTGGGTCAAGATCTGTTTCCTGCTTTGCTCTTAGGAACAGGGCACCATTGAAAGGAGTGGTTTCTGGGGTAGTGTGGAGATGGAGCAATTGAAGTTGAAGATTCCCGGTGTTTGTAACGCCTGCCGTTTGGTGCGACGCAGACCCAGTGGTGAGTATGGTGAAACAGAGGAGTCATTGTCAGTCTTTTTGAATTTTGAGTAAGAATCTTTAGTTGCAATGCTTATGGTCATGTAGCAGCTGTGTGTAGGAGGGAGATTCTAAGATGTGGGAAGTGTGCAGGAGGGCATGGGATAGAGGATTGTGTAGTTTCGGTGGATTAAGTTTGTGTGTCAACTGTAGGGGTTCCGTGTCGCTGGGGATTGGAAGTGTCCGGTACAAGAGAGGCAGGTTGAGGTGGCTAGAGTTAGAGTAGTGCAGAAGGTGTCGTATGCTGAGGCAGTGAAGAAAGTAGATGAGAATGGGTCAAGGGTGAGGGATCCTGTGAATAGTAGATCTGTGCCAGCACAGAGGGATAGGCCAATGAGTGATATATGCTTCAGTAAGGTTGGCTTCTTAGAGTTCATAGCAATGGTTATCAACTGTACCGCAGAAATGGAATGTAAATCACAAAATATAGATTTTGTGGTGGCAGCTGCAGAGAAGTACTTGGGGGTACGAGTTTTGACTTCAGAAGAGTTACAGCGTGTGGTAGTGTTCTGTCCTCTCAGACCGTTGGCCTGGGGTAGGATCAGATAGGGTTATTAAAGTAGTGGAATAAGGTGATGGGTTTTAATGAGTATAGAGTTAGATGATAGGGTAATTAAAATATATGTATATATACAGTACCAGTCAAAGGTTTGGGCACACCTACTCAGTGAAGACATTAAAACTATGAAATAACACATGGAATCATATTTTATATTTGGGATTCTTCAAAGTAGCCACCCTTTGCCTTGATGACAGCTATGCACACTCTTGGCATTCTCTCAACCAGCTTCATGAGGTAGTCACCTGGAATGCATTGCATTTAACAGGTGTGCCTTGTTAAAACATAATTTGTGGAATTTCTTTCCTTCTTAATGGGTTTGAGCCAATCAGTTATGTTGTGACAAGGTAGAGGTGGTATACAGAAGATAGCCCTATTTGGTAAAATACCAAGTCCATATTATGGCAAGAATAGCTCAAATAAGCAAAGAAAAATTACAATCCATCATTACTTTAAGACATGAAGGTCAGTCAATACGGAAAAGTTCAAGAACTTAGAAAGTTTCTTCAAGTGCAGTCACAAAAACCATCAAGCGCTATGATAAAACTGGCTCGCATGAGGACCGCCACAGGAAAGGAAGATCCAGAGTTAACTCTGCTGCAGAGGATATGTTCATTAGAGTTACCAGCCTCAGAAAATGCAGCCCAAATAAATGCTTCACAGAGTTCAAGTAACAGACACATCTCAACATCAACTGTTCAGAGGAGACTGCGTGAATCGGCCTTCATTGTCGAATTGCTGCAATGAAACCACTGCTAAAGGACACCAATAATAAAAAGAGACTTGCTTGGGCCAAGATACATGAGCAATGGACATAGACCGGTGGAAATCTGTCCTTTGGTCTGATGAGTCCAAATTTGAGATTTTTGGTTCCAACCGCCATGTCTTTGTGAGACACAAAGTAGGTGAATGGATGATCTCAGCATGTGTGGTTCCCACCGTGAATCATGGAGGAGGAGGTGTGATGATGTGGGGATGCTTTGCTGGTGACACTCTCAGGGATTTATTTAGAATTCAAGGCACTCTTAACCAGCATTCTGCAGCGATACGCCATCCCATCTGGTTTGCGCTTAGTGGGACTATCATTAGTTTTTCAACAGGACAGTGACCCAGCACACCTCCAGGCTGTGTAAGGGCTGTTTGACCAAGAAGGAGAGTGATAGAGTGCTGCATCAGATGTCCTGGCCTCCACAATCACCCGACCTCAACCTATTTGAAATGGTTTGGGATGAGTTGGACCACAGAGTGAAGGAAAATCAGCAAACAAGTGCTCAGCATATGTAGGAACTCCTTCAACACTGTTGGAAAAGCATTCCAGGGGAAGCTGGTTGAGAGAATGCCAAGAGTGTGTAAAGCTGTCATCAAGGCAAAGGGTGGCACCTTTGAAGAATCTCAAATATAAAATATATTTTGGTTTGTTAAACACTTTTTGGGTTACTACATGAGTTCATAGTTTTGGTGTCTTCACTATTATCCTACAATGTAGAAAATAGTACAAATAAAGAAAAACCCTCGAATGAGTAGGTGTGTCCAAACTTTTGACTGGTACTGTATGTTTCAGTAAGATTGGACTTGGCATTTATACAATGGTTATCAACTGTACTGCAGGGATGGAACATAAGTCGCAGAAAATAGAGGTTGTGGTGGAGGCTGCAGAGAGGTATTTGGCTGTGCGAGATTCGATGTCAGAAGAGTTACAGAGTGCTAAGTGGTGGTGTCCCATCCTTTCAGGCTGTTGGCCTGAAGTAGGACTAAATAGATTTAAATAGTGGAGTATGTTATTTATTTATGGCATTTATTTATATATCGCCAACTACTCCAGTCTAGTAGGTGGCGGTAATGCAATATTTATTGGATGCCAACCAGCCTTATAACTCATCGAAGAAGAGTTTCGGATGAAGTCACGCAGTCGAGTTGTGTACGTTGTTCGCTTGAGGTTCCTTGATTAGCAAAACATTAGCTAAGAACTCTTGATAGTTTTACTACGCGAATTCAAGTAAGGTATTCACAGAGGTCTATTTTCAGGTGCTCTTTTGAGTTTATAACGGGATTTTTTTTATAATCCGTGTTTTTCCAGCGAGGTTTGGCTAGCTAGCTAGCTAGCTGACGTTAGCTAACAAACAGAAGCCAAGGCCCCCAGAGCATTTCTCTAGCTTCTAGTAGCCACCGACAATGGAAGGATTTGGAAAGGCGCTGATGTCTAGAACCCTTGTCCCAGCTAATCCTGTAACAACAGTTGCTCTTCGACAGCCACCCGAGGAAACAAAGAAAACAAATCGAAAGGTGCTCGATGAAGAGAACTACATAGAGGTAACGTACCATTGTGGAACAGACAGCTAAATTATATTACAGTAAGTAGTTAACCAGTGCAGATTCTATCCTAACGTTACCTGCAGCTGGTTTATAATGCAGTAAGCCTGTAGTGTTAGTGCAAATATGAGTTTTTTTTTTAAAGGTCAATACAGGTAAAGGTGATTAAACACACATACTAGTGATGTTATACACTATATACACTACACCTGATTCCCGGTGGCTCAGTTGGTAGAGCATGGTGTTTGCAACGCCAGCATGGTGTGTGCAAAGCCAGGGTTGTGGGTTCGATTCCCACGGGGGGCCAGTCAAACAAAAACAAATGCATCACTACTGTAAGTCGCTCTGGATAAGAGCGTCTGCTAAATGACGAAATGTAAATGTAGACACCCCTTCAAATGAGTGGATTCTGCAATTTTAGCCACACCTGTTGCTGACAGGTATATAAAATCGAACACACAGCCATGCAATCTCCATTGGATAACATTGGCAGTAGAATGGCCTTACTGAAGAGCTCAGTGACTTTCAACATGGCACCATCATAAGATGCAACCTTTCCAACAAGTTGGTTAATAACATTTCTGCCCTGCTAGAGCTGCCCCGGTCAACTGTAAGTGCTGTCATTGTGAAGCAACAACGGCCCAGCCATGAAGTGGTAGGCCACACAAGCTCACAGAACGGGACCGCCGAGTGCAGAAGCGCGTAGCGTGTAAAAATTGTCTGTCCTCCATTGCAACACTCACTACCGAGTTCCAAACTGCCCCTGGAAGCAAAATCTGCAAGAACTGTTCGTTGGAAGCTTACTTTTGACATTTGCCAATGACTTCCTAACTTGTTTTCATGTGTTTGACTTTCAACAGAATTTAGAGAAGATCATCCAGAGGGACTTTTTTCCAGATGTGACAAAGTTACAAGCGCAGAAGGACTACCTTGAAGCTGAGGAAAATGGGGATCTTGGGAAGATGAGGGAGATATCCATTAAATATGGGTCATCTTTAGCCAAGTCCACACCACTCTCCAATGCCCCATGTGAGTAAGATAAGTAAACTGTCCGCTCTACACTTTTTCGCATAATGCACTTGTTGTCTATGAATGCAGCAGTGGTGTTATACTAATATCATCCCCCACTTGATTGTTTAGATGTTACTCCAGCTTCTTTTGAGACACCAGAGGGTCGTCCTGGATCACCCTCTTCTGTACTGGGGAAAACCAAGAAAGGAGCAGACAGCGGTAAGTTCTTGTTCACTAGAGTGACTGAGAATGGCACTACTCAGTCTGAAGACACCGAACTTTAACTATGAAAACCATTACATTAGCTCTCAAGACTATGTAGAAAGTAGCTCTTCCTGCTGTTATGATCTAGTGGTCATTGGATTGTTGATTTATTATATAATACATTTTAGTACGGGTCCCCCATGGGAATCAAACCCACAACTCTGGCATTGCAAGTGCCATGCTCTACCAACTGAGCAACACGGGACATGGTACTATGTAAAGTTGATTTATTATATAGTACTATGTAAATAACTATTTATATACATGCATACATACATACATACATACATACATACATACATACACACACACACACACACACACACACACACACACACACACACACATTTTTAGGGGCTGGATCAGCTTTAATACTGCAGAGTGTAGCTTCCATCAATGTAATTGTCTGCATCACTTCCAATCCCCCATATTTAAAAATATATATATTTTCTCTTAACCCTACCACCTCTCCCCTAATTGGAGTAAACTGATGGACAACAACACTTTGGCTTCTACAACCAGTTTATATATACTATATACATTTTATGGACACAATGTATTTTACAATAGTTACCTTTTGTTTGTTTTTTAATCCCATCCTTCAGCTACCATCAACCCCTCTCATCTATCTCTGAAGACCATCCAGTTTGATTTGTTTTGCCATATATTTTAAACAGTGTTGTTTCACTAAAGTTCTGAACCTATATATATATTTTACATTAGTTATCTTGTTGTTTTTAATCCCACCCTTCAACTCAACCCCTCCTATCAATGTAACAAATGTAATTACAGCAATAATACTTCATCCCTGTGTTTGTCGATATTGTGTATTTTGTAGTGAATAAGGAAGGAGATGAGCAGGAGGAGAAAGAGCTGCCATGTCTTGATCGTTTCCTGGCTAAGAACACAAGCGAGGATAATGCATCCTTTGAGCAGATCATGGTTCTAGCAGAAGACAAGGAGAAGTTGAGGCATTCGTGGTTATATGAGGCGGAGGCTGAATTTAAACAGGTACACTTGGCGTAATCGCTCCTTTGATAGTTTGAACTCTCGTTTTGTTGATGTGAATTGCACACTACTCAAATGTGTAAGTATGTAATGCTCATGGAGTGTTATGTCTTGATTTGAAAGCAATGATATTTTTTACCTTCAATTAACAGAGATTATATAACAGCCTGTTGTTTTTAGCGGCATGAAGAAAACCTTGCCCTGCCGTCATCAGAGAAGCAAGCCCTTGAGTGTGTAAAGGCAGGACTAGAGACCTGGGAGTACAAAGCAAAGAATGCCCTTATGTACTATCCAGAGGGTGAGGCTTGATGTTTCCCTGCATGAGAAATGTTCCTGTTATCTTGCTTGATTATAATGTGCTCTGTATGAGGTGCATGAAGCCATGGAGTCACACCTGCCAACACCATGCAGTGCATTCTAAAAGGTGCTTCAACAAAGTACTGAG
Organism: Salmo trutta; assembly: GCF_901001165.1. Classification (NCBI taxonomy): domain Eukaryota; kingdom Metazoa; phylum Chordata; class Actinopteri; order Salmoniformes; family Salmonidae; genus Salmo; species Salmo trutta. Next base: position 13,839,580 of record NC_042979.1, read on the forward strand.
TAACGGGTCTGAATACTTATGTATTTTTAATACATTTTCAAATATTCTAAATACCTGTTTCGCTTTGTCATTATGGGATATTGTGTGTAGATTGATGAGGAAAGATGTGTGTTTAACCCATTTTTTTAGAATGAGGCTGTAACGTCACACAATGTGTAAAAGTGAAGGGATCTGAATACTTTCCCAATGCACTGTATGTGTAGGATGATTGAATTAATTGTGTTTGAGGTTGAATTACTTGAGTTTCTTTTTTAATAAGGTGTCAAGGATGATGACACCCTCTTCAAGAAGCCTAGGGAGGTGATTCACAAGAACACTCGTTTTGTGGGAGACCCCTTCAGCAAAGCCCTTAACAAATGCCAGCTTCAGCAGGCTGCAGCCCTCAATGCACAGGTAAAGTCCTTGTCTGACAAGTTATTGGTTTTAAGTAAATGGTTTTATCCTATTTTTAGTGAAGGGGTTTAAAGTTGAGAAATGTTAAGATCAGGGTATCTAAAGATCAGATGAAGTGGATTGATCCTGAATGATTTATCTGACATTGCTAGTGTTTCTCCAGTTCAAACAGGGTAAAGTAGGCCCAGATGGCAAAGAGCTTAATGCCCAGGATTCCCCTAATGTTAACGGATATGGGTTTGAAGGAACTCCCTGCCCTTCCCCAGGTAAGTATTTATGCTATGTTCAAGTATAGATCATTTTCAATATTATCAACTAGAAAATAACTATCAGAAATACTTAGATTTTGGGTAATAATGTTTTTCCAGCATTTGTTGATGTTGGAGGCTTCCATAAAACACTCAACTGCATAAAAACCAAACTCATCTAACCTGATATTGTCCTATCAGGTATGGCTGAGTCCCCCCTGATGACCTGGGGTGAGATAGAGAGCACCCCCTTTCGCTTGGATGGGTCTGACTCGCCGTTTCAAGAGCGGAATATCGGCCCATCGTTCAAGGTACAAGACGATGACTGACAGTTCTTTATTTCTGTTTTGCTGCGTTTGCTCCCCAAAATGGTTTGTTTGGAATAATTGATTAACCTGAGAGAATTTCACACACAGATTCCAGAACCAGGAAGAAGAGAGCGGTTGGGTTTGAAAATGGCCAATGAGGCTGCAGCCAAAAACCGGGCAAAGAAGAAAGAAGCATTGCGAAAGGTCACAGAAAATCTTGCAAGGTAAAAACTGATGGATGATTTACATAAGTGCATTGTTTTGGTCTTTTGTATTTAGCAAAAGCTGATGTTTTTTCATAGCTCATTTCTATGACCTCTTGTTATACATAGTGGTGTAAAGTACTTTTTGGGTATCTTTACTATTCATATTTTTGACAACTTTTTTTTTTACTTCACTCCATTCCTAAAGAAAATAATGTACTTTCTATGCCATACATTTTCCCTGACACCGAAAAGTACTACTACATTCTGAATGCTTAGCAGGACAGGAAAATTGTCCAATTCACGCTCTTAAAGGGAAAATCCCTGGTCATCCCTACTGCATCTGATCTGGCGGACTCACTAAACACAAATGCTTCATTTGTAAATTATCTCTGAGTGTTGGAGTGTGTCCCTGGCTATCCGTAAATTAAAAAGATAAAATAAAAAGTTGTGCTGGTTTTCTTAATATAAGGAATTCGAAACGATTTATACTTTTAATTTTGATACTTAAGTATATTTTAGCAATTACATTTACTTTTGATACTTAAACTAAATAATTTTAGACTTTTACTCAAGTAGTATTTTACTGGATGACTCATTTTCTATTACTGTATCTTTTACATTTACTGAAGTATGACAGTTGGGTACTTTTCCACCACTGGTTATACACAATTCTTAGTCATTTTTAAATGGTTGTATTAATTATTTTGGACCTAATTTCTGTCTTGCAGTCTCACACCAAAAGGCCTGAGCCCAGCATTGACCCCTGCCCTTCAGAGGCTTGTAAACCGGACCTCCAGCAAATACACAGATAAAGCTCTAAGGGCAAGCTACACACCATCGCCCACACACAGAGGAGCAGGCTCCAAAACCCCTCTGGGTGGTCCAGCCACTCCCTCAGGCACTCCGACACCAAGCAAATCCAGGACCCCCGCCTCCCAGGACCCAGCGTCCATCACAGACGACCTACTGCAGCTTCCCAAGAGGAGGAAAGCCTCTGACTTCTTCTGACCGTGGTGAAGCAAAATTGAGAAAGAACAGTTATCTTGAGGAAGTGAACTCAAGCAAATTACTGGCCATGGGGTGTTTCTTTCTACCCCACCCCATGCCCTCCCCCTGGATTTTATTGACTTGACTTTTATGACTGGAACAGTCTGTGCACAAAGGGCATAGAGTCAAAATGCAAACTCTGAATTCAAGGATAGTTGCAAAGCTCAGGTCATTACTGTTCTTAGGGTGTTGGAAAGAAAGGCATTGCATGTACTGTGTTAGAAACCTTCCAAGACTGGATTACTGAAGTCTGGGTTCCAGAGATCCCATAATTGTACATAGACTAAAATTATTAGAATTTTAGTGAATGTTACGATGAGGCCTCATTGGTTTTTGTAAATATAATGTTCATGTAAGCCTCTATTTTGTATGCCTCTTTCTGAAATATAATATTTCAGTCTTCAACCTAAAAAATGCCTTCGAGTGATTTGTTTGTAAACCTGAAATGTTGACACTCACCTTTTTATCATAGCAGACTCAACATCTGGAGAAATGTAACTAAGTCTATATGGTTAATCTTAAAGATGTATGCTTCATTTATTTGTAACTAATTTGTTGGAATAAATCCAGCATTTCAACATGAATCAGCAGGGATGTCATTCCTTGCATCTGGGGATGATTCTTTCTTGGTGTGCTTAGATGGTTCAGCTGCCTCTTTGCCCTCCACAGAAAGTTTAGGGCCCAATTCGGCCTCAACCTCCACTTTTGCCCCTTTCTTGTTCTCATTGCCATGAGGATGCTTACTACTTTCACCCTTCCTTTCTTTTTTGGAGCTAGCAGCTTCAGATGAAGGCCCATCTTCTCGTCTCTTACTACCATCATGTGATTTGGATTTTGACTGCACCCATACATGCTCAAGGATATCATCGACCTCTATCCTCTGGGCCACATCTGGGTTAAGCATGCGATATATCAGGTCTTTGCACTCTGTAGGGACAGTTTTGCTGCGTGGGAAGTCAACGCGATGCTCTTTCTGAATCTTCAGCATCTTCTTAATATTGGAGTCATCATAGGGCATAGACCCACAGAGCATGATGAATAGAACGACCCCCATACTCCAAACGTCATACACTTTGGGGTTGTATGGGAGCCCCTGTAATACCTCTGGTGCTGCATAGGCTGCAGAGCCACAGAATGTTTTGCTGAGAATCATTTGTCCAGCATCATCATAATTGATCCTCCTGGCAAATCCAAAGTCGGACACTTTGAGGTTGAAGTCTTTGTCCAATAGCAGGTTTTCACATTTCAGGTCTCTGTGAACAACATCTAGGTCGTGTGCAAATTGTATTGCAAGTGACAGTTGTTTGAACAGTTTTCTGGTGAAATCTTCGGGCAAAGCACCCCTGAATTTGATGAACTCTAGTAGGTCCCCTTGCACACCAAGCTCCATAATCATGTACACCTTCCCTTCTGAATTCTCGAATATCTCGAAGGTCTTGACGATGTTTCGGTGATTTAGGGATGCAAGGATCTCCAGTTCCCGCGGTAAGAACTTCTCCAAAAAATCCGCTGGCGCCTTTCTTCTGTTAATAATTTTGATAGCAACATTGGTCTTCAGACGCTCGGAATAAGCGGATTTTACTTTGGCGTATGACCCCTCGCCTAAACTGATGCCCAGTGTATATCCCCGTTTCTTCAGCACCAGTGAGTCATCCATGGCTAGTCAGACCCGAATTATTACACCATTATCGACACCATCATTATCGACACCATGTTGAACTCCGTTCATAGTTGAATATCAAAGATACACATGTGGTCAATGTTACTAACAGTCAATATTTTATCATCGTAAACGTAGGCAATTACGTATGAAGTGTGTTTCTATGATATACATTTGTGTCATAATGGAACGTTTAATTTCTCAAAAGCAGAGCCATTTATGTATGCCATAATGGTGCGTTCATGATAACTCGGTGGGGGAAAATGAGCTCGGACTGGGAATTTTCTTTTGAACGATCATTCAATTTGGAATTACTAATCGAAAACTCGGGCGTCATCCATTTTCATAAGGATTCATGACATTTTAATACCAATGATAAATATGTTTACAATACTTATTATAAAGGCGGTAATTGTAGTACTCATCACTGCATTTTCTACCAGAAAGTTGGTAGGCCTCTGATGTCACGTAGGTTGATACATTGCTATGTTTTCATATATAGAGCCCTGTAGCAGTCCCACGGTACCTAACATTATTACTAAACTTTAGACATACGATTACAACATCCGGTCTCAGGGATAGCCAACTCTGGAAATTCCTTTGGTCTTGCACCTTATTTGTGGAACAATCTTTTAAAAAGTTATTACATTTGATGTTCTGGTGCCTTTAGCAATTCAGATTACTGATCGATGTGTTTTTTTTTTTATTATCGTGTTTTTCTTTCTGCTGGCATTTATATTTATACTTTGTTTCTATTTTATGTAGTTAATGGCTCATCTGTAAAATAGACCTTGGTCTCTGTATGACTCCCTGATAAAATAAAGGTAAAAAAAAAAGAACAATTCTGCTGTCCATTAGGTTAAGGTGTAGCATTATTTGCAATGACTCAAAACAAACCGATTAATAGAAAATTAATACTGTATCACTCTGGACACAGGTTACTGTAACACATTTCGCATACAATAACCAATGACTATGACAATAACTTTAGAAAACTCCGCCTCCAACCCACCAGCTGATAGGCTTTGTGGCCGTTTGGGATTGTTGTGATGGGAGGACGGAGCCATCTTGTTTTTTTCCGTTCTGGAATACATTGTTGGACAGGCCGAATGAAAAACAGGGCTTAATAATGAGGATGTAGCTCGTTATCTACCATATATTTTCATATTTTTGAATGGCTAGGAACTACCTTTGGCGCTTATAGGTTCGAAGCAAACGTTGGATCTCGGTTTATTTTATTTCTGAGTAGAGGAGTTACTATGAATGGAGGATAAATGTTGCCAAAGGCTGACAGCAGCAGTTACGTCCTTCTCTCTTTGCTCTTCGTCCTCACTTTAACAGACCCACCACGAACAGGTAAGACCGGTGAAATGCAATTGGTTGTCAGCTAGCTTGCTTATGTATGTAACGTTATACCCGTGAGCTATGGTAGGCCTAATTGTACGGGAATTTAGCTAGTGTAAATGGCGTTTCTAGCTAGCTTATCCACTGGTCTCAATTTTTTGCCGCTGCCTTTGGTGAACAGAGCGCGGTGTGGGCTCACTAGCCCACTACTGCGTAGTTATCTAACGTAAATCATGTTATTTTACAATGAGTTATATGGCGACATTATTCAATATTGAGTTGTAACTAGTTAGCTATATTTTGCAGTTCCATCGTCGGTATGGTTAACACTTTGCAGGAGAGAACGTTTACAAGTTATAGTTAGCCTGATGAAAGTTTAGCATTAACGTTACTAGTTAGCAGCTTTAGTTAGCTAACGTCGTTAGCTGTAGCTGCGTGAATGTGGGTGCTGCACTTTATTTCCAGAACCCAGTACTAACAAGTCTTGTCACCATACTAGCATTTTGACTTCGATAACAGGTTTAGTATCACAATACTCGATACCACGGCAAACAATAATAGTCTCAGAATCGCACTTGAGCCAGACAAACTCAGCTTGTAAATTAGCAAACGTTACTGTTCTGGGCCTGATTATCGCATTACTAAAGTTGCACATGAAAACGCTCGTTATTTACCGAACGCCAGTAGAATAACTAGCTACGCGCGTCCTTAGACGCTTTCCCCACCTACCGGGTCACCACAGATCTCTGCTAAACATAAAATCAATATGTTTATCTGTCTCTGACCGCCGATCATTTTAAGAAGTTGATTACAAAGACAGTTGCCAATGACTTTGCAATTGTTAAAAACAAGCGAATAGTGCTGAGCAGTTAGTTTTTTTGAAAATCAGTTCGTTTCGATTATTAAAACATAATCACGTGTTCCGTTTCGATTGGGTTTAAAACAATTAAGTCCAATGATGGTAGTGACCGCCCATTGCTTATCACCATTAACCATTTATTTACATTACTTTACATGAATAAAATATTTCTGTTTTGTATATTACGTTTGTTTTATTTGATTACTTTATTTCATTCCAAGTCATCTGATCTCTATAGAGCTGCTGTCTGACAATCACTATTTTGTAGTTCTTCAAAGTAACCAAGGCATACTTTTTTTTTAACCTTTGATGACTGCATTCAGAAAGGTTACATAAGCATATATAATTCAACAATATTGAAATCAGTTTCATTTTCATTCAATTGAGATCTATTTTGCTAATTGTAGGCTGCCTACTGTCTGTCATTTTTACCTCTGTTTTATGTGTAACAACACGTGTGCAATGATGTGCCACAACTTTATTTAGTGCATTATTTTAGGGTAAACTAAGCATTAGCATAAGCCGCCTCAAAATTTGCAGCCATGGTAATATCTTTCTAGGAGCAGACCCATCGTCAGTATTGTGGGATAATTATAATGTTAAGGTAAGATGTGAATGGATAAAGCTGATCTGAGAGCAGCGCTGACTTTCTTTTGTTCCTATCAGTATCGACTGTATGTATGCCTCAACGACGCACTTAGTGAATGTTCTCACTGCTTGGTGTTTTGGCAAATGCATGTTAAGTCTTCGGCCATTGTTGGAACGAGGCATCGTTAAAACAATCGTAAGCCTAAATTCCATCGCTATCGGGAAACTGGGCCCTGTTCAATTGTTGGACATCTTTTGAGTTCAATATCATTACAGTGGACATTTTTTTACGTAATTTTTCAGACAGCCATTTATGCATTAATGAATCAATTATGCAATCATACAATCAATTTGACTTTGTTTTTACCAATCTAACTACATAACAATATGGTAAGCATTTTATTTGAATGGTAAATCTCTATTGATGAACAAGATATAGCCTATCCACAATACCGTTGAATGCATATTCAATAGGAATGCATGCACTGGCTTATTGAACTTGTTTTGGCTGATTACATGGGGCTACAGATGACAATCATTTTTCCTTCCATTGGGACAATTAATTGTTATTCTCTAGGCAAGAGGGGGTCGGCGATAATCTTTGGGAGAGAGACCGAATAAGTGAATTCATGTTTTTTTGTTGTCAATCAGCTTTGAAATCAATCAGCATATTTTGTGCTATGGTTTGCATATTATCGCAAAGTACTAAGGTAGTGAATTGATTTTAGCTGTCAGCTAACAAGGAAAGTTGGCATACAAAGCTGAAAGCTACTGGTATCAGTTTGCATTTGTGTTCTAGCCTGTGTGGATATTGTTTCGTTAAGTTTCAACATTTTTACACGCCGTGCCGTATTATTCAAGTGTTAACTTCTGTGTAGCATGAGTGAGGAGCTGACATGATGCAGCCCAGACTCCCAGTGAGTGAAGCGGTTCCTCAGGACCGGCTACAGTTAGCAATGAGTAAGTGGAGCAGGAACTGTGAGCTATAATAAGGGGTCGGCAGCGCTGATAAATGGAGCTTGTTCTATGATACATTTGACACAAGTACTGAAAGTAACACATTTTTCATGATCTAGTATCGAAAAGTAGAGAAGTTTCGGTTTACTGTGCAACACTACTAGCTAGCTATACTGAACAAAAATATGATCGCAACATGTAAAGTGTTGGGTTCATGAGCTAAAATAAGATCCCAGAAATTTTCCGTGCGCACAAAAAGCTTATTTCTCTCAAATTGTGTGCACAAATTTGTTTATATCCCTGTTGGTGAGCATTTCTCCCATTTGCCAATATAATCCATCCGCCTAACAGGTGTGGCATATAAAAAAAGCTGCTTAAACAGCACGATCATTACACAGGTGCACCTTGTGCTGGGGATGAAAAGGCCACTAATTTGTCAGTTTGTCACGCAACACAATGCCACAGATGTTTTGAGGGAGCGTGCAGTTGAATGTTTATTTTTCTACCGTAAGCCGCCTCCAATGTCATTTTAGAGAATTTGTCTGTACGCCCAACTGGCCTCACAACCGCAGACCACGTGTAACCACGCCAGCCCAGGACCTCCACATCCGGCTTCTTCACCTGCGGAATCGTCTGAGACCAGCCAACAGGACAGCTGATTCATCTTTTTTTTTATGCACAGAGATACTATGACAAAATCCTGAGGCCCATTTTTGGGCCATTCATCCACCACCGTCACCTCATGTTTCAGCATAATGCACAGCCCCAGGTTGCAAGGATCCTGGAAGCTGAAAATGTCCCAGTTCTTCCATGGCCTGCATACTCACCAGACATGTCACCCATTGAGCATGTTTGGGATGCTCTGGATCGACGTGCATGACTGCGTGTTCCAGTTTCCGGCAATATCCAGCAACTTCACACAGCCATTTGAAGAGGAGCGGGACAACATTCTACAGGATACAATCAACAGCCTGATCAACTCTATGCAAACGTGCTGTGTCGTGCTGCGTGAGGCAGATGGTGATCACATTAGATACTGAATGGTTTTCTTATCCATGCCCCTATCTTTTTTATTTAAGGTATCTGTGACCAACAGTTGCATATCTGTATTCCCAGTCATGTGAAATCCATAGATAGGAGCCTAATGAATTTATTTAAATTGACTGATTTCCTTATGAACTGTAACTCAGTAAAATCTTTCAAATTGTTGCTTTTTTGTTTTTGTGTAATTCGCAAGCTGCATTTCAGTGTGCAAACAGGCATGCAAAGCTAACTTTAGGTTGCTATGTCGCAGGAGCAACACAGGACTGGGCCATCTGCTGTTTTTTGTTAGCTATTGTTTCATTGTCCCAATAAGTAACCTAAAGATAATTTAGACTAGCTATTGTTGATTGTTGCCTTGAAACATTATTTTTGACCAAAAATAATGTGGACAAACCTTCAAATTAGTGGATTTGCTATTTCAGCCACATCCGTTGCTGACCGGTGTATAAAATCAAGCACACCGCCATGCACTCTCCATAGACCAACATTGGCAGTAGAATGGCCTTACTGAAGAGCTCAGAGACTTTCAACGTGGCACCGTCATAGAATGCCACTTTTCCAACAAGTCAGTTCGTCAAATTTCTGCCCTGCTAGAGCTGCCCCGGTCAACTGTAAGTGCTGTTATTGGGAAGTGGAAACATCTAGGAGCAACAACGGCTCAGCCATGAAGTGGTAGGCCACACAAGCTTACAGAATGGGACCACTGAGTTCTGAAGCGCGTACTGCGCAAAAATTGTCTGTCCTCTGTTGCAAAACTCACTACCCAGTTCCAAACTGCCCCTGTTCGTTGGGAGCTTCATGAAATGGGTTTCCATGGCCGAGCAGCCGCACACAAGCCTAAGTTCACCATGTGCAATGCCAAGCGTCGGCTAGAGTGGTGTAAAGCTTGCCGCCGTTGGACTTTTGGAGCAGTGGAAACGCGTTCTCTGGAGTGATGAATCGCGCTTCACCATCTGGCAGTCCGATGGACAAATCTGGGTTTGGCGCATGCCAGGAGAATTCTACTTGGCCGACTGCATAGTGCCAACTGTAGAGTTTGGAGGAGGAAGAACAGTCTGGGGCTGTTTATGGTTTGGGCTAGGCCCCTAAGTTCCAGTGCAGGGAAATCTTAACGCTACAGCATACAATGACATTGTAGACAGTTCTGTCCTTCTTGCTTTGTGGCAACTGTGTGGGGAATGCCCTTTCCTGTTTCAGCATGACAATGCCCCCTTGCACAAAGTAAGGTCCATACAGAAATGGTTTGTTGATGGTGTGGAAGAAATTGATTGGCCTTCAGAGCCCTGACCTCAACCCCTTTGAACACCTTTGTGATGAATTTGAACGTTGACTGTGAGCCAGGCTTAATCGGCCATTTTCAGTGCCCGACCTCACAAATGCTCTTGTGGTTGAATGGAAGCAAGTCCCCGCAGCAATGTTCCAACATCTAGTGGAAAGCCTTCCCAGAAGAGTGGAGGCTTTTATAGCAGCAAATGGGGGACCAACTTCATATTAATGCCCATGATTTTGGAATATCAGGTGTCCAAACACTTTTGTCCAAGTAGTGTATTTGTCTAACCTCATAAACCATCACCTGTTAAACTGCAAGTGGTGGAATAACCTATTATTGACTTAACCTCAAGGTTTTAATTTGGGGCTGGGTGAGAGCTTGATAGGGAAGGACATTCAACAAGCATGGCACTTTCACAAATAACTGATTGGCTGAGCGAAATTGATAAAGATTGTTGGAGCTGTTTTGTTAGACTTCAGTACTGCTTTTACGACATTGTCAATCATTGTCTGTGTTATGGCTTTACACCCCCCTGCTATATTGTAGATAGAGTTACCTGTCTAACAGAACTCAGTGGGTGTTCTTTTTAACCTCTCTAGGGTAGGGGGCAGTATTTGCACGGCCGGATAAAAAACGTACCCGATTTAATCTGGTTATTACTACTGCCCAGAAACGCCACAGATGTTTTGAGGGAGCGTGCAGTTGGCTTTGGATAGAAAACACCCTAAAGTTTCTAAAACTGTTTGAATGGTGTCTGTGAGTATAACAGAACTCATATGGCAGGCAAAAACCTGAGAAGATTCCTTACAGGAAGTGGCCTGTCTGACCATTTCTTGGGCTTCTACACTCTCTTTATTGAAAACTGAGGATCTCTGCTGTAACGTGACACTTCCTACGACTCCCATAGGCTCTCAGAAGGCAGCAAACTGGTGAATGATGTCTTTGCAGGCCCTGGCTGAAAAACACTAGCGCATTTGGATAATGGTCGATCAGAGAACAATGAGACTGAGGCGCGTGCACGAGGCGACACCATGTTTTTATTTTTTCGTCTTTGAACTAAAACAGGGTCGGAAATATTATTGCTTTTTTACGAGAAAAATCGCATAAAAATAGATTTTAAACAGCGGTTGACATGCTTCGAAGTACGGTAATGGAATATTTATAATTTTTTTGTCACAAAATGCGTCGGGCGCGTCACCCTTCGGATAGTGTCTTGAACGCACAAACAAAACGGAGGATATTTGAACATAACTATGGATTATTTTGAACCAAACCAAAATTTGTTATTGAAGTAGAAGACCTGGGAGTGCATTCTGACGAAGAACAGCAAAGGTAATCACATTTTTCTAATAGTAAATCGGAGTTTGGTGAGGGCCAAACTTGGTGGGTGTCTAAATAGCTAGCCCGTGATGGCTGGGCTATCTACTCAGAATATTGCAAAATGTGCTTTTGCCGAAAAGCTATTTTAAAATCGGACATAGCGATTGCATAAAGGAGTTCTGTATCTATAATTCTTAAAATAATTGTTTTTTGTGAACGTTTATCGTGAGTAATTTAGTAAATTCACCGGAAGTTTGCGGTGGGTATGCTAGTTCTGAAAGTCACAGGCTAATGTAAAAAGCTGTTTTTTGATATAAATATGAACTTGATTGAACAAAACATGCATGTATTGTATAACATAATGTCCTAGGATTGTCATCTGATGACCATCAAAGGTTAGTGCTGCATTTAGCTGTGGTTTGGGTTTATGTGACATTATATGCTAGCTTGAAAAATGGGTGTCTGATTTATTTCTGGCTGGGTACTCTGCTGACATAATCTGTTTTGCTTTCGTTGTAAAGCCTTTTTGAAATCGGACAGTGTGGTTAGATTAACGAGAGTCTTGTCTTTAAAATGGTGTAAAATAGTCATATGTTTGAGAAATTGAAGTAATAGCATTTCTAAGGTATTTGAGTAACGCGCCACGGGATTCCACTGGCTGTTGAGTAGGTGGGACGATTCGTCCCACATACCCTAGAGAGGTTAACCTCTATGGGACCGGCGGGACGAATTCGTCCCACCTACGTAACAGCTAGTGTAATCCTGTGGCGCGATTTTTAAAACGTTTGAAATGCTATTACTTCAATTTCTCAAACATATGACTATTTTACAGCTATTTAAAGACAAGACTCTCGTTAATCTAACCACACTGTCCGATTTCAAAAAGGCTTTACAACGAAAGCAAAACATTAGATTATGTCAGCAGAGTACCCAGCCAGAAATAATCAGACACCCATTTTTCAAGCTAGCATATAATGTCACATAAACCCAAACCACAGCTAAATGCAGCACTAACCTTTTATGATCTTCATCAGATGACACACCTAGGACATTATGTTATACAATACATGCATGTCTGTTCAATCAAGTTCATATTTATATCAAAAACCAGCTTTTTACATTAGCATGTGACGTTCAGAAAAAGCATACCCCCCGCAAACTTCCGGGGAATTTAAACAGTTTGCTAAATTACTCACGATAAACGTTCACAAAAAGCATAAGAATTATAGATACATTACTCCTCTATGCACTCGATATGTCCGATTATTTTATTTTTTTTTTTATTTTTTTTTTAAATAGCTTTTCGGATGAAGCATATTTTGCAATATTCTAAGTACATAGCCCAGCCATCACGGGCTAGCTATTTAGACACCCACCCAGTTCAGCCTTCACCAAAATCACATTTCCTATAAGAAAAATGGTCTTACCTTTCCTGTTCTTCGTCAGAATGCACTCCCAGGACTTCTACTTCAATAACAAATGTAGGTTTGGTCCCAAATAATCCATCGTTATATCCAAACAGCGGCGTTTTGTTCGTGCGTTCTAGACACTATCAGAATGCTAAATCAGGGTCGCGCGCATGGCGCAGAATGTGACAAAAAATGTCTAAATATTCCATTACCGTACTTCGAAGCATGTCAACCGCTGTTTAAAATAAATATTTATGCAATTTATCTCGTAGAAAAGCGATAATATTCCGACCGGGAATCTGCCTGTCTGTAAACAGAGGGAAAAACCGAAAGGCGGGGGCGGGGCAGGTCACGCGCCTTTGTCCTCTGATAGACCACTTAGCAAAAGCTCTCGTGTGTTTCAGCCAGGGCTTTGAATTACGTCATTCAGGTTTTTCCCGGGCTCTGAGACCCCATTGGAGACGTGGGATGTGTCACGTAACAGCAGAGATCCTGAGTTTTTGGAAGAGATGTCAAAGAAAGCAAATAAATGGTCAAACAGGCCACTTCCTGTAAAGGAATCTCTCAGGTTTTTGCCTGCCAAATGAGTTCTGTTATACTCAGACACCATTCAAACAGTTTTAGAAACTTTGTTTTCTATCCATATATAATATAATAATATATGCATATTCTAGTTACTGGGTAGGATTAGTAACCAGATTAAATCGGGTACGTTTTTTATCCGGCCGTGTAAATACTGCCCCCTAGCCCCAACAGGTTAAATAATGCAAAAACAAAGTGTTGGAGAAGAAAGTAAAAGTGCAATATGTGCCATGTAAGAAAGCTAACGTTTAAGTGCCTTGCTCAGAACATGGGAACATATGAAAGCTGGTGGTTCCTTTTAACATGAGTTTTCAATATTCCCAGGTAAGAAGTTGTAGTTATTATAGGAATTATAGGACTATTTCTCTCTATACGATTTGTATTTCATATACCTTTGACTATTGGATGTTCTTATAGGCACTTTAGTATTGCCAGTGTAACAGTATAGCTTCCGTCCCTCTCCTCGCTCCTACCTGGGCTTGAACCAGGTACACATCGACAAAAGCCACCCTCGAAGCAGCGTTACCCATGTAGAGCAAAGGGAAACAACTACTCCAAGTCTCAGAGCGAGTGACGTTTGAAACGCTATTAGCGCGCACCCGGCTAACTAGCTAGCCATTTCACATCGGTTACACCAGCCTCATCTTGGGAGTTGACAGGCTTGAAGTCATAAATAGTGCAATGCATTGCGAAGGGCTGCTGGCAAAACGCACGAAAGTGCTATTTTCAATAAATGCTTACGAGCCTGCTGCTGCCTACCATCGCTCAGTCAGACTGCTCTATCAAATCATAGACTTAATTATAACATAATAACACACAGAAATACGAGCCTTAGGTCATTAATATGGTCGAATCCATAAACTATCATCTCGAAAACAAAACGTTATTCCTGTTACATTGCACAACCTTCAATGTTATGTCATAATTACGTAAAATTCTGGCAGATTAGTTCGCAATGAGCCAGGCGGCCCAAACTGTTGCATATACCCTGACTGCGTGCAATGAACGCATAATGACACAATTTCACCTGGTTAATATTGCCTGCTAACCTGGATTTCCTTTAGCTAAATATGCAGTTTTAAATATATACTTCTGTGTATTGATTTTAAGAAATGCATTGATGTTTATGGTTAGGTACAGTCGTGCAACGATTGTGCTTTTTTCGCAAATGCGCTTTTCTTAAATCATCCCCCGTTTGGCGAAGTCGGCTGTCTTTGTTAGGAAGAAATAGTCTTCACAGTTCGCAACAAGCCAGGCGGCCCAAACTGCTGCATATACCCTGACTCTGTTTGCAAGAGAAGTGACACATTTTCCCTAGTTAAAATAAATTCATGTTAGCAGGCAATATTAACTACATTTACATTTAAGTCATTTAGCAGACGCTCTTATCCAGAGCAACTTACAAATTGCAGGTTTAAAAATATATACTTGTGTATTGATTTTAAGAAAGGCATTGATGTTTATGGTTGGAGCAACGTGTACCTAAGTGATTATATGCAACGCAGGACAGGCTAGATAAACTAGTAATATCATCAACCATGTGTAGTTAACTAGTGATTATGATTGATTGTTTTTTATAAACTTATCTTATAAAAAACAATCATAATAAGTTTAATGCTAGCTAGCAACCTACCTTGGCTTCTTACTGCATTCGCGTAACAGGCAGGCTCCTCGTGGAGTGCAATGTAAAGCAGGTGGTTAGAGCGTTGGACTAGTTAACCGAAAGGTTGCAAGATCGAATCCCTGAGCTGACAAGGTAAAAATCTGTCGTTCTGCCCCTGAACAAGGCAGTTAACCCACCATTCCTAGGCCGTCATTGAAAATAAGAATGTGTTCTTAACTGACTTGCCTAGTTAAATAAAGGTCTAAAAAAAATTGGCCAAATCGGCGTCCAAAAATACAGATTTCCGATTTGTTATGAAAACTTGAAATCGGCCCTAATTAATTGGCCATTCCGATTAATCGGTCGACCTCTAACACGGAGAGCTAATATTACTAGTATGCATGTAAATCTCATAGCTCAAAGTGGAGGAGAGATTGACATGCTGAATGCACCAAGGTGTCTGTTTTAAACTACTTGCACACAGCTTGGACACCCATGCATACCCCACAAGACATGCCACCAGAGGTCTCTTCAATCAATAAAATGTATTTAGAAAGCCCTTCTTACATCAGCTGATGTCACAAAGTGCTGTACAGAAACCCAGCCTAAAACCCCAAACCGCAAGCATTGCAGGTGTAGAAGTACATTGGTGAGGAAATTCCCTAGAAAGGCCAGAACCTAGGAAGAAAGCCTGGTTCCTCTCTAGATATGAGGGGTGGCTAGTCCTCTTCTGGCTGTGCCGGGTGGAAATTATAACAAGTCCAGAACAGACTATGGGAGGCGCACAGTACTACATAGAGCCATGGCTACATGGAACTCTATTCCACATCGGGTAACTGATGCAAGCAGTAGAATCGGATTGTAAAAAAAAAAAAAACGGATAAAAATGCACCTTATGGAACAGCAGGGACTTAGAGACGCACACATGATAAAACACGCACTCTACACACGTGCACATGGATGTTGTATTGTAAATATGGGATAGTGGAGTAGTGGCCTGAGGGAACACTAAATGTATTGGGTAAAGTGTTATGAAATGTAATATATAACTGCCTTAATCTTGCTGGATCCCAGGAAGAGTAGCTGCTGACTTGGCAGCTAATTGGGGCCTTTAATAAATACAAACACGGGTGGTTTTGGCCGACTTGCTTAGTTGTGAATAGCCTAGGCTACATTATTTATTTATTTATATATATATATATATATATATATATATATATATATATATATATACACACATACACACACACACACACACATGCGCATACATACACACACACAATGTATGGCTAAATTCTTTGCATCCATGTAAACGGGATGTTATTACAAAAAGACAGAACAAAAATGTTCAACATTTATTGGAAGAGTGGGTGGTCCTGGTGACTTTTGTGTCAACCCAATCATCAAAATAACAGATGGTTAAATACCCAGAGTTTCCTCGGTTACATTGATCTTTGCTCAGCAATGGTATGTAGTGAGTGCGACGTGAAATACGAATGACATTTTCTGTAAAACGTTTTTTCACATGTTGTCATTTCTCTGTCATCATACAGTTCACTACAAACTTTTCCCTTCCCTTTGTGGTGGAACATTCCAAACTGGGAATTTTGAGATTCAAAGGGTTAGTTCATCAGAAATTGCTTTTTTGTTTTGTTTCAGGTCCACGGCTAGCTCTGGCAAGATTATTGTCAGGTAAGCAGCATCTCCTCTTAGTGCAGTGGATGTATAGGTCTGCCAGGCTCCAGCTATTTGGGTTACTCATCTCGATCCTCAGCTTGTGCCTCTGTTGAATTTTCCCATTCACAGCAGTGCTTTGTTTTTCCATTGAACTCAGATATTTACTCTTAACATTTTTTTTTTTTTAATGCATTCAACTCCTTTAACAATATTGAACTACCTTCAAAGTATCCAGTTTGATTGTCTAGAAGCCAGGCCTATATCTTCTCAGGGCCATAGTGAGAAGAGTTCTAACTGCTTTAGAAAGCTAGGCCTAATACCTTCTCACAGGAGAACCCCTGATGCTGTGGCACGTCTCATGTTAATCACACATGGCACAGAGACGCTGACCCACTTAACTCTGCTTCTCTGTTACTAAGGAATATACAGAACTGCCAAAATAAAGGAAACGCCAACAAGTGTCTTTAATAGGGCATTGAGCCACCAGAACCGCTTCAGTGTGCAATGGCATAGATTTGAAGTGTGTGGAACTCTATTGGAGGGATGCAACACCATACTTCCACAAGAATTTGGTGTTTTGTTGATGTTGGAAAACGATCCCAGACGCGCCAGAATCTCCCATAAGTGTTAAATTGGGTTGAGATCTGATGACTGACACACGCACACCCTTTAAACCCCCTATGCTCCTTTGAGATCCCTCTCTTCTAGCCATTGTAGCCAAATTTAATGGGCAATTGGGCATTCTTATACATGACCCTAAGAATGATGGAATGTTAATTGCTAAATTAACTCCGGAACCACACCTGTGTGGAAGCACCTGCTTTCTAAATACTTTGTATCCCTCAAACATTTTATTTTATTTTGGCACTTACCTTTATTTTAGTGTCTAGCCATAAATGTATATAGTAGGCCTATGTCTTGTCTTAGACTATATCTTTTTTGTTTATAGAGGCCTATTTTAGGTAATTGTTATGCCCTGATACATGTCCCTCATTTCTCCTGTTTCTCATATTTTTGTTTCTAAGCA
This sequence comes from Salmo trutta, assembly GCF_901001165.1. NCBI lineage: Eukaryota > Metazoa > Chordata > Actinopteri > Salmoniformes > Salmonidae > Salmo > Salmo trutta. Next base: position 13,857,122 of record NC_042979.1, read on the forward strand.
CAGTTCTCAATAGCACTCACAATGATGACCCCTGTTTGTTTCTAGTTATACGGATTTTCATCTTGTTTAATAGCTAGTATCTGCTCTGATTTTTATTTTAACCACCAGACCTGAATTGAACTCCGTCAGAATACTTGAGAGAGTGCTGCATAACTGAATTCCAATAAATATTTTGTGTTTTTCCCTTGATGCTTTCTTTTTATTAATTTTGTTTTGCAGAAACCGTTCATTATTTTAAGCATTGGTTGCATTGTTAATGTAATGTTTATGATAAATGGTGAAAACCTTATTTCTTATTTATCATTAGACAGGGGCAGGTGTCTAAGTAATGATCCTAAAAGCTGGAAATGCTCAATCTTCCATAGACTCGTGTTTTTATAGTTGGTAAGCAAAACTGAGAGACCAAGAGCTGTGTTGCAGTGGCCATGTCAAAACTACTGGGGGCGCTGTGTGATGTTAGCCTCCCTCTGTGCTGTGTTTCAGAGCTGCGCTGCAGCCCTGGGCAGTTTGCCTGCCTCAGTGGGAAGATGCAATGCATCCCCTTGTCCTGGCAGTGTGACGGCTGGACTGCTTGTGAGGACAAGAGCGATGAGTTGGACTGCCCCCGTGAGTAACACCTCTTCAACCCTGTATACCTAGACCTCATCCTGAACTCTAGTCCCCCTCCCTAACAATCATGATACTCTGTTCATTTATATTGTGTTGCATGCTCCAAAGTGAAGAACAGAGAATTCTTACATTCCCCACAATACTATAAGGCTCATCTTGAACAGCAGTCAGAGCAGCTCTAGATTTCTTAGAAAACAACTTTCTAAATGTCATGGGAACCAACAAACTCATACGTGCATATGTTTTGTTAACGTCTTTCATTTAGAGCTTTGTTTTTTTGATCAGTTTTGGGGAGATCAAATAAATAAAGTCACATGCGCCACATACAACAGGTGTAGACTACTGTGAAATGCTTACTTACGAGCCCTTTCCCAACAATGCAAAACATGTAAAAAAAAGAATTTGCAAACAAAAATGGAAGTTACACAAATAAGGCCAAATACAAGGTGTACCAGTACCGAGTCAATGTGCAGGGCTATGAGGTAGATGTAATATGTACATGTAGGTAGGGGTTAAAGTGACTATGCAATCAGGATAGATAAACAGAGTAACAGCAGTGTATGTGGAGAGTGTGAGCATGTGGGTAGGGTCCAGTGAGTGAGCATAGTCCGTGTAAGAGAGTCTGTGCAAATAAGGGTATTAAGTCTGGTTAACCATTTTGATTAACTGTTCAGCAGTCTTATGGCTTGGGGGTTGAAGCTATTCAGGTGCCTTTTGGTCCTAGACTTGGTGCTCCGGTACAGCTTGTTGTGTGGTAGCAGAGAGAACAGTCTATGGCTTGGGTGGCTGGGCTCTTTGCCAATTTTTCCGGGCCTAACTCTGTCACCGCCTGGTATAGAGGTCCTGGATGGCAGGGAGCTCGGCCCCAGTGATGTACTGGGCCGTCCGCACCACCCTCTGTAACGCCTTGCGATCGAGGACTGTGCAGTTGCCATACCAAGCTGTGATGCAGCAAGCCAAGATGCTCTCAATGGTGCAGCTGTAGAACTTTAATGTGGTTAGATATTGCAGTAGTAAGCGATAGAAGGAAATCCTATTGTTTCCACTACATAATTCCTGAACTAGCACTGATCGCTGGCTGCATTATAGGAATTCTGGGAAGGATTTGGTACACACACAGCATCTGACCTCATAACACGGCCATCTTGTTTCATCTGGACTGTGTGCATATTACATTATTTGATAAATTGTAGCAAAAGCAGTCAACATTTGACTTTCTTGTCACGAGAAATAACTAATGTTGATGACCTGTGACTGGGCTAAAGGCAGTTTCTCCATCCCCTAATAAGAAGTTCCTTGAGTCCAAACGAAGTTGTCTTCAGAAGGTTTTTTTATGATCTTCAGCCAGTAGCCACTACATTCCTTTTATTGAAACACTGCTTACTCTGGTATCTCTCTCTCTCGGATCCTCCCTTACAGCCATGAAGGATGAGACGTTTCACTTTGCCAATGAGTTTGACCAAGTGGAAGATGTCATCGGTGTGGCCCAGCCTATGCGCTTTAACAGTAAGACCCCACCTAACTACCTCCATCAGTCATTCACTCAGTACTCATCTAAGATGAGCTAGAGATTTTAAAACAATATCTAAACTACTGGAAGTGTTGCTAAAAGAACAGATGGAAAGCTTTGTTACTGGACACTGGAGGAGCGCTAAAGCACCTTTCCCCTCCACAGAGAAGTGCCCAAGTGGGTGGCATCACTACGAGAAGACAGCCAGCTGCTACAAAGTATACCTGAGGAACGAGAACTATTGGCAAGCTGTGGACACATGCCAGAAAGTCAATGGCTCGTTGGCGACTTTTGTTACCAACGAGGAACTGCAGTTCATCCTCAAGATCGAGGTGGATTTCGACGAGAAAGTGTGCGAGCGCAGAGACCAGTGCAAGTGAGTATGTGTTTGCTAAGGATGGGTTACATGACGTGATATAGTGTTGATCTGAAGGCTGATGCTTTACTGTCCCATAGTCATTATTTCATCCAATTTCTCTCTGATTCAGGTTCTGGGTGGGTTACCAGTATGTCATAACCAATCGGAACCATTCACTGGAGGGCCGTTGGGAGGTGGCTTATAAAGGTGGGTGCAGTTAATATGAATAAAAATAGGCAAAATGGCGCAGTTGAACTCAAGGAGCACTCATTGTCATGCTCAAACAACCAAAGCAATAAACCTGTATTTGGTTTAGGTTCATCTTGTTCCCTTCTCTGTTCCTCTTCAGGGTCGATGCAGGTGTTCCTCCCCCCGGAGGGCCTGACTAAATTTGGAGAGTCATCTCCCACTCAGGACAACGTATTCTGTGCCCAGCTGCAGCGCTTTCAGATCAAGAGCATGAACGAGCGTGGCCTTCACAGCTGGCATGCCGAGAACTGCTACAAGAAGTTCCCTTTCCTGTGCAAGAGGAGTATGTCTGCCCTTATTAAAACCCAATGACCGATGCAGCTTCACAGGAGATCAAAGTGTAGATGCTCAGTGGAAATCTGGTTGTTTGAGTCATAATTCTGTATCAAAAATATTGGGTGCTGTAATGCGTATGTAAATTAGGGAAGTCCAGCATCCTCAGTTAGTGTAGGTATAGTTTTTGTTTGGTTCTGGTTGTAAACCTTTTGATTTTCTTTAACAGGGCAGACATGTGTGGACATAAAGGACCAGGTGGTGACTGAGGGGTACTACTTCACGCCTAAGGGGGAAGACCCGTGCCTGAGCTGCACATGTCACGACGGCGAGCCAGAGATGTGTGTGGCCGCACTGTGTAATCGGCCGGAGGGCTGCAAGCACTTCGGCAAGGACCCCAAGGAGTGCTGCAAGTTCACCTGCCTGGACCCAGGTACTGCCTAAATACTCACACATTTCCCTATTTAATAAAAAAATAAATAGAAACTATGGATGTTTGTGAATGTCCCACAAGGTGGCGCTCTTAACACATCTCACTTGTCATGTGCCTCAATGTTTGTCCCTGTAGTTTCAGAAGATGTAAGTAAAAGGACAAAAGTTGAGAAACGGTTGTATAAAATTAAGAACATTTGAATTGTATTAAAATGTGGACACTCTGTCTTTCAGAAGGCAGCAACCTGTTTGACTCCATGGCCAGTGGGATGCGTCTGATCGTCAGCTGTGTCTCTTCCTTCCTCATCCTCTCTCTGCTGCTGTTCATGGTGCACAGGCTCCGGCAGCGAAGACGCGAGCGCATCGAAACACTCATTGGAGGAAACCGTAAGCAGCATATAATCGCATTCATACGAACAACGTATGTCACCAAGCTCACTGCCATCCCTTGAAAAAACAGCCCTTTTTGGCCTTTTTAACAAACCCGGAACACCTCTCCTAGCTAGCCTGTATTAGTCTCGGGTACTTCAGTGTATTCACATTTTATTTGTGAGTATCCGTCTACATTGGTTTCAATTAGTGGAAATGTTGTCTCCTTCTCTCTATCCTCAGTGCATCATTTCAACCTTGGGCGGCGAGTCCCAGGCTTTGACTATGGCCCAGATGCTTTTGGCACTGGTCTCACTCCCCTGCACCTCTCTGATGATGGAGAGGGAGGTGCATTTCATTTCCAGGAACCTCCCCCACCCTACGCTGCCTACAAATACCCAGACATCCAGCACCCAGATGACCCCCCTCCTCCCTACGAAGCCTCCTTCAACCCCGACAGCTTTCTCTATATGGACCTGGGTAGGCCTAAAATAACTTATGGACCACCCTGTGTTGTTACTGTGATTTACTCACTTCCTGTGATAGAACAGTTGTGATTATTATTAGATACAATGTTACGTATCTAGCTGTTTCTGAACCCTGTCCTCACTGTTCTCCACAGCACGCCATGGAGTTCAGATGATCCCAAGTCAGATGAGGGATGTGGTAGATGCCATGACAGATGCCCCAGCCCCACCTGTCCCCGAGCCAGACTCTGTGCCATTGTCCTCCCAGGAGCGGGAGGACTCCATCGACAGCAGTACCCTCCTGGTTGAGCCTGACGGCCACGCCCCTGACTCCATGCCTGCAGACTGCAGCAGCAGCTCATCCCTCAGCACCATGGTATAGGACTGAGATGAGGGGAGGGGAACTGCTACGTCTGGACCCACAGATTGAGAGAGGTGGACAGTGTCAGACGGGTCCATCATATGGAGGGTGGACTGGAGCGGACTGGTCCATTAGTTAGAGGAGAGGGTGAGAAGAGACTGGAATGGCAATAGATAGAGGGTAGAGACTATCAGGATGGATTGAGGGACCAGTCTACTCCTTGAGGTGTGCAGCGGTGAGGAGAATCGGACTGGTGTGTTTCTTAAACAGGTGAACTGAAATCGGTCAGGTGTCTGTCAGTTCAACTTGGAGGAAATGGTGTGAAGCAGACCACTTTACTACAGGTGAACACAGACCGGTGAAGAAGGATCTTGACGACTGATTATTCTGTACAGAGAACTTACAGCACTACACCGGGCCGAGGAGGTTGAGTTTCCGCTTCTAGTTTTCATTGGACAAAGCTTTTCAATTGTATTGTTTGAGCTTGATGCTCCAGATTGCCCCTGATGTAAGTACTCCCTCAGGCATTACACCAGGTAATAATGGAGGGGGTAGATGGCTTGCATCCTTTTGCTTATATCCTGGAGGCAGAGCTTGGATTGTCATTTGTTGGACTTAGAGAGCATCACACACAACTCGAAGCATCGAGTGCTTCTGCTCTCCCTCCCTACTAGATCTCCAAGTCTCCTCCATGAATGAAATGCATTCTTTTTCCATCACAAGCACCGCCTCCGAACTGGGATTTCTGCGCTCTCCAATCAATCTGATATGCTAAGACGTCTTCCAGATTGATGGCACACATTTGAATAGGAAAATGAAAGGTTCTGCTACAAAAGGTTTTTTAACCTTGCAAAAATCTTTAGGTACGGTTAGTGTTAGCTCCAACTAACACACTGCTATTACTTTGTTTTCTGAGGTAAATGCTACAACTTTTCAAACAGTCTTGCTACAGTATTGAATTTCATTTTATGAGTTCTAATTGAAGTAGGTTGAGTATTGTGCCCTTTTCTTGGGTAAGAAGTAGGCTGTGACTTGTTTGTTGTGGGATCTGAACATTGATGATGGGTCCCCCCCACCTTAGTCAATGAGTTCACCTCATGAAAGAGAACGTCAATGAATGGTGAATGACGGTTTGCTTTTCAGTTGTTGTAGCTCCTAGCGATGTGTAAGGGTAACTTACCATTTTATACCCCCTCATGAAATTTGTAAAAGTAAACTACTTACACTAAAAAAGTGTTCTCATGAAATGATATTAACAATTAATACTAAATGAATTCTGTCTTCAACTGTCTCTACGTGTGTGTGTGTGAGGGTTTATGTACACATTCATCAATTCTCATTTTTGAAAGCCATTGGATCTGCTGTATTTCTTTTCTTACCAATGTACATTGTCATGTCAGTGTATTTAAGATTCACACTATAACATGACATTGGGGATTTACCTGTTTAGGTTTTAGTAGTAGCCTATATGGGATTGAGTGGTCAACCCCCTTTCTTCTGTTTCATGATGACGGACAGGAAAGTCTAACGCGGTAGTGAAAAAGCTACTAGGAAAACCACAATTTGTCCCCATTATGACAATCATTCTATACACTCCTGATGTATATACTGTAGACCTGTGTGAGCCATGTTGCTTGTTCACATGTGGCATTGAATGGTCATCGGAGTAGGAAGGCTACAATGCCAGGCCTATGAAAGCACAAAGGCCCCTATGAGGGTTTTGGACTCAGTTTAGTTCAAGCCCTTACCAGCCAGGATCTGCATAGCATGGTCATCTATATGGCTTTAGTCTATCACCAGCAGCAATGAAATGGTTGAAGATATATCTTGAGAATTGCAGCTTTGTGTTTTATGTATGGTTGTATGTAGCATTTCCTTTTTTCTCTCTTTGGTAGGTCTCAAGTTGTTTTGTATTACATATTTTTTTTTTTTTAGCATAGACAATCCTGTGGATTATCCAAGGAAATCATGTCTTGAATTGTTAAAAAAAATAAACTTTGGTGTGTGCATGCATGTTTGGGGGTCAGATCTCAATATTTGGTTTGAGTGTGTTTTCAGCTTGTTTTAGGGTCTATAGTGCATGTTTTAGTCTTTAGGCATGCTGAGATTTCCAACACATTTTATCATTTAAACAAAGTTCTGCTCATCGTTGCCCAGGCTTAGCTCAGAGGCTTGCCTACAGGTTGATGTAGATAAATGCATTGGAACCCCTGCTCCAACCCCAACTGCTGGATTTAAACTGTAGTTGATTTTGTTATCGACATGTTCAATGAGTTAGAACATGTCAAATGCAACCGTTGATACATTTAATTGTATTCTCTTTAATTTCATAGCTTTTAAATTGTAAAATTTTTGTTGCTTCTTTTGCAGGGTGCTTTTATGTATTTTTCTGAGGTAGATGTACATCTAACCAAATGCCAAATAAATTGTATCATGAAGGACGGATGCCTGTTGTCTCAATTTGGGTAAGGACTCTGGGAAGGTTAAGCCTGTAGTTTTAGCAGAGAACTTGAGACAGATGGTTGACTGCGCACTTGACTGCAGTGGGTGAATAGGGCTACCTGCTTCTGCCTACGCTATACAGTGCCTTCAGAAAGTATTCAGACCCCTTGACCTTTTCCACATTTTGTTACGTTACAGCCTTATTCTAAAATTGATTAAATTGTCCCCCCACCCCCTCAATCTACATACGATACCCCATAATGACAAAGAAAAAAATATATAAATCCTGTTTTTGCAATCACATTTACATAAGTATTCAGACACTTTACTCGGTACTTTGTTGAAGCACCTTTGGCATCGATTACAGCCTTTGAGTTTTCTTGGGTATGACGCTACAAGCTTGACAAACCTGTATTTGGTGAGTTTCTCCCATTCTTCTCTGCAGATCCTTTCAAGGTCTGTCAGGTTGGATGGGGAGCGTTGCTGCCCAGCTATTTTCAGGTCTCTCCAGAGATGTTTGATTGGATTAATGTCCTGGCTCTGGAGTGGCTTCCGTCTGGCTACTTTACCATAAAGCCTGATTGGTGGAGTGCTGCAGAGATGGTTGTCCTTCTGGAAGGTTCTCCCATCTCCACAGAGGAACTCTAGAGCTCTGTCAGAGTGACCATCGGTTATTGGTCACCTCCCTGACCAAGGCCTTTCTCCCCCCCCCCATTGCTCAGTTTGGCCGGGCAGCCAGCTCCAGGAAGAGTCTTGGTGGTTCCAAACTCCTTCCATTTAAGAATGATGGCGGCCACTCTGTTCTTCGTGACCTTCAATGCTGCATAATTATTTTGGGACCCTTCCCCAGATCTGTGCCTCGACACAATCCTGTCTGAGCTCTACGGACAATTCCTTCGACCTCTTGGCTTGTTTTTTATTCTAACATGCACTGTCAACTGTGGGACCTTATATAGACAGATGTGTGCCTTTCTAAATCATGTCCAATCAATTGAATTTACCGCAAGTGGACTCCAAGTTGTAGAAACATCTCACGGACAATCAATGGAAACAGGATGCACCTGAGCTCAATTTCGAGTCTCATAAATTTGAACACAAGAAAATACTGTTTTCGCTTCCTCCATTATGGGGTATTGTGTGTAGATCGCTAAAGAGGTTATTTATTTAATCCATTTTAGAATAAGGCTGTAATGTAAGACTGTGGAAAAGGTTTGCCCTTTGCTATGGGTCTGCATACTTTCCGAAGGTACTGTATGTGTTTCATCAGTCTTGGCATTTCACTGAGTTCTCTTGATTTGTCAAGGAAATCCCTCAGCCGCTGTAACCAAATGTCAGGGGGATTAAGGTGAGAAGTGGGAAATCCCTAAACGGTCAGTTGTGTGTTGCTGACAGAGAAGGGAATAAGGGGAGCCCTGTCCGTTAATTAATTCTCCTCCCTGGCAATAGGAGATGGGTTTATCCGTCTTCGCTCCAATAAGGCAACTTATCTCCGCAGTGAAGCTGAAACCAAAATATGTACGATTTATTATTCAGACCGTGTCAAGCATCAGTAGCATATTGCAGCATATGTTTTCACCTGATCTTAGGCCTATACACCTATAGCTGTCCATTCCTTCGACAGGCACCCTTTATCGGCAGACCACTAGGAGATACACTGACAAAATAAACAGTGATAACATTTTACATATTCCAACCTGCTACTTAATCGTTTTTATAAAAAAAATTAAAAAGCAATTGACCTTACCGCTTGGGGGCATCGGTGCTCAGCCGAGAGTTGGCAAGCTTTCCTCACATCAATGTCCCGTTATGTGACATTCATCAGTAAAGACCACTGGCAATGACACACTCCACTGACCAAACAGAGAAAGAAAAAGCCCTCAGCATTCACTTTCCCAGTCCTATTTAAGCTTGGCATTTGCACAGATCCCTAAGCACCGATTAGACCTGCCTCTGTCATTTTTATTTAGACATTAACCAGACCTATTGAAATGCTGTGCTCATTTATTGGCGCAAAAATGATTTTGGCAATCATAACTTTCCTAGTGATGTTTATTACAGGTTCACACACCGGTGAGTATCCGGCTTGTCCTTGATATTATCCGAGGTAGGCAGCTGTTTGAGTGTGTATTACGTCATGGGTAAGAACGCTTTACAGTTGATATCCTCCTTGTTTTACTTTTTCAGTGGACTTCTGTTATGATGAGAGTTATTGTGGTAAGTGTCTATGTTTATTCAATGTATCAAAAGTAGAGATAATGTTAAATGTTGTTTTTTCTCATAAATTATTTTCGGTAGATTTCAAATCGATATTGTAATAAAAAATATAGTAATATTCTTATCGTGTTAACTCTATGGTGACTGTAGACTTACACTTTGAATGTCATCAGCGTGTGTTTTTGTGTCCTCCTCAGATCCATATGCATGGGGAGACGCGTTCCCATCCTGCCACCCAATACTTGAAGAACATCACTCTCCAATCAACCTGGATCATCATATGACCAGAAATGAGTCACTGGAGGCTTTACATCTGGATGGTTTTCATGCTGTTCATACAGGACACTGGAAACTGAAAAACAATGGGCACTCTGGTGAATATCCTGTATCATTACCGTAGAAATTGATTTGTGAGGTGTGTCTACTGAGTAGTTATTGTCTACTTAGCGACTTTAGCCTATGTGCCCCGTTTCTTATTACATCACAGGACAACTATGTGTGTGCTTGTGAGAATGTATGTGTGAGAATGGGTTGTGCATTTTGTGTAGACGTTTATAAGTGGTCTGTGTGTGTGTATGCAGTTGTGTTGGAGGTTGGGAATGGGATGTCTGTGAGTGGTGGAGGTCTTCCAGGGACGTACCACACCATCCAGCTCCACTTTCACTGGGGAAGCCTCAACACCAATGGCTCAGAGCACACTGTGGACAGGCACAGGTATCCAATGGAGGTAAGTGTGGGTGATGTTTCTCTTTACATCCAGTCAACTTTACACTGCATCCTGGTTTTATATTTAATTTACAGTGAATTTTCTTTTGCAGATGCACATAGTCAACATGAAGTCAAGTCACCCCAATTTGACATCTGCCTTGGATGACCCAACTGGCCTTGCAGTTCTTGCGTTCTTTATTGATGTAAACTATAGTTAAATACTTTATGTAGTTCATTTTAGAGCATATTTCCAAAAATATCTGTATTTTGTCATGATGAAGTCATATATTCTAAACCTCTAACTTCTTGCAGCTTTATTACATTGAAAATGTACACTTTGGACGCATATCACGACTACTTCCCTCCATTGCCTACAAAGGTCTGTAGAAACATAAGTACTCTAATGTACACTGAACAAAAATATCAACGCAACATGTAAAGCGTTGGTCCCATGTTTCATTAGCTGAAATAAAAGGTCCCAGAAATTTCACATCAGCAAAAAAACATTTCTCTCCAATTTTGGGCACAAATTTGTTGACATCCCTGTTAGTGAGCATTTCTCCTTTGCCAAGATAATCCATCCACCTGGCAGGTGTGGAATATCAAGAAGCTGATTAAACTGCATGATCATTACACAGGTGCATGTTGTGCTGGGGACAATAAAAGGCCACTCTAAAATGTGCAGGTTTGTCACACAACACAATGCCACAGATGTCACAAGTTTTGAGGGAGCGTGCCATTGGTAGGCTGACTGTAGGAATGTCCACCAGAGCTGTTGTCAGAGAATTGAATGTTAATTGCTCTACCATAAGCCACCTCCAACGTCATTTTAGAGAATTTGGGAGTACGACCAACTGTCCTCAGAACTGCAGACCACGTGTAACCACGCCAGCCCAAGACGTCCTCATCCGGCTTCTTCACCTGCGGGATCGTCTGAGACCAGCCAGACGGGCAGCTGATGAAACTGAGTATTTCTGTCTGTAATAAATCCCTTTTTGTGGGGAAAAACTCATTCTGATTGGCTGGGCCTGGCTCCCCAGTGGGTAGGCCTGGCTCCCAAGAGGGTGGGCCTGCGCCCCTGCCCAGTCATGTGAAATCCATAGTTTAGGGCCTACTGACTGATTTCCTTATATGAACTGTAACTCAGTAAAATTGTTGACATTTTTGCATGTTGCGTTTATATTTTTGTTCAGTATATATATATATATATATATATATATATATATATATATATATATATATATATATATATATATATATATATATATATATATATATATATGTGTGGTGACTGTGAACATGCTTCAGTCCCATGTAGGGTTTAATAAACGTTTAATAAAGGTCTTTCTCCCTCTCCTAGGTCAAACGGCTACAGTCAAGCCATTCCCATTGATCGGCCTTCTGCCTGAGAACCATTTGTCCCAGTACTACCGCTACCATGGTAGCCTCACCACTCCACCTTGTTCTCAAGCCGTTATATGGACCATGTATGAAGTCCCTACCTACATCTCATGGTCACAGGTAAGCAAGCACTACTGAAAGGAAGGACACTCATGAAATGGGTTTAATATCAAATCAAATTGTATTTTTTACATGCTTTGTGAACAACAGTGAAATGCTTGCTTACTGGCCCTTCCTAACAATGCAGAGGAAGAACAAAAGAGAAATAGTAGAAAAATATAAAAATAATAACACAAAGAATAAATACACAATGAGTAACCATAACTTGGCTATATACACGGGGTACCAGTACCGAGTCAATGTGCAGAGGTACGAGGTAATTGATATGTACATATAGGTAGGGATAAAGTGACTAGGCAACGGGATAGATAATAAACAGTAACAGCAGCGTATGTGGTGAGTTAAAAAGGGTCAATGCAGATATTCCAGGGAGTTATTGGTTAACTATTTAACTAACTGTTTAGCAGTCTTATAGCTTAGGGGTAGAAGCTGTTCAGGGTCCTGCTGGTTCCAGACTTGCTGTGCGGGAGCCGAGAGAACAGTCTATGACTTGGGTGCCTGGAGTCTTTGACAATTGATAGGGACTTCCTCTGACACTGCCTGGTATAGAGGTCCTGGATGGCAGGAAGCCTGGCCCCAATGATGTACTGGGCCGTACGCACTACCCTCTATAGCGCTTTACGGTCGGATGCCAAGCGGTTGCCATACCAAGCGATGATGCAACCAGTCAAGATACTCTCAATGGTGCAGCTGTCAAACTATTTGAGGATCTGAGGGCCCATGTCGAATCTTTTCAGCCTCCTGAGTAGGAAGAGACATTGTTGTTCCCTCTTCACAACTGCGCTGATGTTTGCGGGCCATGATAGTTTCTTAGTGATGTGGATACCGAGGAACTTAAAGCTCTCGACCTGCTCCACAACAGCCCCGTCGATGTGGATGGGGGCGTGCATGGCCCTCCGTTTCCTATAGTCCACGATCAGCTCCTTTGTCTTGCTGACGTTGAGGGAGAGGTTGCTGTTCTTGCACTACACTGCCAGGTCTATGACCACCTCCCTGAAGGCTGTTTTATCGTTGTTGGTGATCAGGCCTACCACCGTTGTGTAGGCAGCAAATTCAATGATGGTGTTTAAGTCGTGTGCGTCTACGCAGTTGTGGGTGAACAGGGAGTACAGGAGGGGACTAAGCACACACCCCTGAGGGGCCCCCGTGTTGAGGGTCAAAGGGCGGATTTGTTGTTGCCTACCCTCACCACCTGGGGCGGCCCGTCAGGAAGTCCAGGATCCAGTTGCAGAGGGAGGTGTTTAATCCTAGGGTCAGCTTAGTGATGAACTTGGAGGGCACAATGGTGTTGAACGCAGAGCTGTGCTGTATGTAGTCAATGAACAGCATTCTCACGTAGGTGTTCTTTTTGTGAAGGTGGGAACGGGCAGTGTGAAGTGCAACAGAGATTGCGTCATCTGTGGATCTGTTGGTACGGTATGCAAATTGGAGTGTGTCCAGGGTGTCTGGGATGATGGTCTTGATGTGAGCCATGACCAGCCTTTCAAAGCATTTCATGGCTACAGATGGTAGTGCTATGGGGCGATAGTCATTTCCTTGGCATTCTTGGACACAAGAACTATGGTGGTCTGCTTGAAACGTTTAGGTATTACAGACTGGGTGAGGGAGAGGTTGAAAATGTCAATGAAGACACTTACCAGTTGATCACTCTGAGTACGCGTCCTGATAATCCGTCTCACCCTGCAGCCTTGTGAATGTTAACCTGTTCAAAGGTCTTACTCACATCGACTACGGAGGGCGTGATCAGTCGTCCGGAACTGCTGGTGCTCTCATGCATAGTTCAGTGTTGCTAGCCTCGAAGCGCATAGATGGTATTTAGCTCATCTGGTAGGCTTGCGTCACTGGACAGCTCGTGGCTGGGCTTCCCTTTAATTTGTGATTGCTTGCAAGCCCTGCCACATCCGACGAATGTCATAGCCAATGCTGTATGATTAGATATTGGTCCTGTATTGATGTTTTGCCTGTTTGATGGTTCGTCTGAGGGCGTAGCAGGATTTCTTATAAGTGTTCGGATTAGTGTCCCGCTCCTTGAAAGCGTCAGCTCTAGCCTTTAGCTCAGTGTGGATGTTGCCTGTAATCCATGACTTCTGTTTGGGATATGTACGTACGGTCACTGTGGGGACGACGTTGTTGATGCACTTATTAATGAAGCCGGTGACTGATGTGGTAAACTCCTCAATGCCATCGGATGAATCCCGGGACATATTCCAGTTTGTGCTAGCGAAAAAGTCCTGAATCTATGCTTTCACCATAGCCTGGTAGAACCAGCCTGATTGTTGTGTTCCACCAGGATACTGTCACCATGGAACAACCCTGGGCGAACAGCTATACTAGGATTGTTACTAGTGATGGAAAACGGTACCATGAATGATCTGATGAATCTAATGAATGATCATGCTTAATTACATCACAGTTTATAAATAACCACCCTGTTAATGTGTTTCTTCTTCCCTAGTTTGAACAGTTTGTCACTGGGATTTTCTCCACAGAGGAGGATGAAGAATTTGTAGCACATCTCCATGATAACTTCCGACACATCCATCCCACCTTCAGTCGCAGCGTCTACGCCTCCAAAGATGCCAAGCTGCTTACAGCGACGGCCAATCACCTCTATAGCCCAGCACTCTCAATACTTCTCCTTCAACTGACTTTAACTGTTGGGCTCATCTATGGGCTCTAGCTCTTTGCTCAGGGCTGTTTTGTTGATGCTAGCTTTACACTCTCTCTACTTGTGGGACAGCATCATAGCCGAGAAACTCTGAAGTTGCCAATACCATAGATTTTTTTTTACAGAGGATACATAAAATACTGTGAAAAAAAGAGTACTGTTTACTGTGATTGACCACTGTATGTTTTCATCATATTACTGTCATTGCATTCAATTAGAAATTGTTTAATGTTTCATTACATGTTTAACAGTTCAATTCATAACATTGTGTAGACTAGATCTAGTACTGGTGACAGTACTAAAATGTCGTTCATCAATGCTACCGTGTATGCATCTCTGATTGTACTGCATTCAATCACTACCTGACCTACTATATTAATGTTAATTAAACAAATAATTGAATTTGAACTCAGTGTTTATATTCCCCCTGGTGGCCATATGACATTGCTGTATATTCCCTCAGCAACTGCTATTGGCAGGTAGCAGAGATATTATTTCACTGCCTGCCTTCCCTCCCTTTATTTTGCATGAATTTGATCCACTTGAAACGGTCATCAGAAGAACTTTCCCATGTCACACCACTGCTCTGCAACTACCAGGGGTGACTCACTCAGAGTGACTGGTATGACATGCTTATACTGGGGGGTTGTATGAGTGAGGTGTGGATTGATAAAGTAGTGGCATTACAACATCTCACACTTTGTCCAGTTCTGGCGCTTGACCAAATCCAATACGATAAAGAGAATGGTGATCCCGGGAAGCCTGACAGCCTGCCCTGTGTATCCATGCTGACTGTATTGTTCCCCTACTGCTGGTCACACCATCCACCTCCTGTCACTGACTTGGGGTGGCAGAGGGCGGACACACAGAGGCCACTGTCTCCGTCAGTCCGGATGGTTGAGAATGTGGTCATGGGAGGCCTCAATCATATGTAGTCTTTTTTTTTTGTAACAGTATTTTTATTGGAGTTTCACAGTTTTCACCCATATTAAGAGATACAAAGACAAAGCAAAAAACAGCACTCACTTACACATACCTGCATATATATACATATACACACACACACACACACACACACACACACACATATACATGTATATATACACACACACACACACACACACACACACACACACATACATACATACATACCTACACCATTTTCCTCTCCCCGCTCGGCACTTCTCTCACCCCATCCTCATCATTGCGTCTCTCAATACATACATTTTAAACAAACATACAAACAGAGATTAAACAAAAAAGCTCAGTTTAAACCAAGAAGTTGGGTTCCACACATGGAATGTACAGTGTAATTCTGAAATACATAGATCACCACCATTCTAAGAGAATCCTTGCAGCATAATAGCTGATACTTCAGGTTCTAGGTAATTTAGGTAAGGTTCCCATACTTTGTAGAACTGATCTGTCTTAGAATGCAATGTACATGTCAAATATTCCAGTGGCACCCATTCAAATAGTATCTTATGCCAATCTTTAATAGAAGGAACTTTTACTAATCCACTGTAAAAGGATGTTTTTCCTCGCTGCGAAGGTAAGGATGTTGTAAAGCCTCCTCTTACCCACAGAAGTTACATGCCTACTAGGGAGACCTAACAGTAGAGAAACTGGGTCCAGTTCTAGATCGACCCCTAGGATCTTTTCAATTTCTTTCAGAACACCAGACCAGTATCTTTTTATTTTGGTACATGACCATAAATCACATGTAGTCTTATTACATTGCTTTACTGACCATACCTGTTAAGTGGTTGATGCTATTGCTATGATTGGAGATTGATGCTATTGATATACACTTACTGATTTAATACTGTTGGGAGTCCATAGGATCCCTAGAATGACACTGCCTGACTGCTTGAAATGGAGAAATCACATGATTTGGTCCTGAACCAAACTGTACCCTACACACTGACAGACAGTAGGGCATTGTTTTATCAAAAGGACAACATCTCTCCATTTCTGAATGTTGGTTTATTCATGTTGCTTAATATGGGTGAAGGTATGCAGGCATTCTCCAGACGTTTCCAACATGAAGGAAATGTTATTTCCAACGTCCTGTGTGTCAGTTGATACTACTGGGTTACTGTACATAAAATCATCCAGTAATTGCTGTCTGAAATGTTATGTATTCATTCAGTCATTTGAAGAAGAAAAAAGCCTTTATTTTCTATGATTTTATTTTTCATACATTTGTTGTGTAATAAATAGACATGAGAAACAGGCTGATGATTCCACCCCATTCCCATGTCATTTCTGCACCATGTTTTTTTCCTTTCTCCACACTGCAAACAAGTTTTCATAGAATTTACAACAGAAAATACTAAATAAAGCTTGACACAAGCTGAAAAATACTGCCACCAGCTTCACCAGCTCTGTCTGACACAGATCTCTCAGCTGTATTTCTGTAGCAAATCCCCTGGAACAAAAATATATATATATATATATATATTCACAGTTAAAGTATTTATTCATTTTAAGATTACAAAGGAAATGGGCAGAAAAAAATGAAGACGTTTCTACAAGAAACAATCTTTCAAAGAGAAATGGAGATTTTTGTTCTGTACAAGATGCACCTTTCCTTTAAATAAACAATTAAACCCATGTTTTTTTAAAGATTACTTTTTTTTTTACTGATCCCTGAAAAGACCACTTCAAATACTCAATCTTTTGTTAAAAAATAAAAAAGATGCATCATTTTATTTATTCCCCATGATAAAAAAAATAAAAATAAGCTTCAGGTATTTTTCTATACAAGTGATCCTGTACAATATAAACATCACAGTTGTTAAAAAAACAAACAGAAAACACTATGAGCTATCCAACTGAATGAGAAGCAATGAATTACTTGGTTGTCAGACTTCTGATTGGCTAGGAGGGCGTAAGCAGAAGTGCAAGCCTCCAGTGCATTCACAAACAGCAATGATTCATGAAACTGAATGACAAGAGACAATACCCACGCGACAAACGTACACAAACAGAAGATTGAAGCTTGGGGTTCTTAGTGTGGTGGCGATAGTGCAAGGTCTATTGGGTTGTTTTAGATTAGAAACACTTTTGTATGCCGAGTAGAATACTGAACTAACTTGTACCAGGAGGGACCTGACATGTTACAAAGAAGCACCATGGGGCGAGAACACCTAAACCAATCATCACCAACACACCGCCAGCCAGTAAAATAAAAACAATGTCACGTACACCACACACATTCATGTCATACAAACACATTCACACAGGCGAAAGTAGACAGCAATTCATAATAGTGCATGCGCATTAACACAGTAGCAAGCGGCAGATTTCAGAAACACTTTTGCCCTGTAGTCACGGAAACCCCAGAAGCTAGACATGTATATGACACTTGTGGTTTAACTTACATTTATAAACTGCCTTCTTTTCTAGCCACACCCCCCATTCCAAGGCTTTTGTCAAGGTAATTATAATGTAAAAAGGTCCTCTTAACTGCAGTCATGTGAGAACATTGGAATTACATTTACCTAGGTTACACCTATTTTTACTATCATTTTCCTGTTGTCAACTTTATAGAGCATTGAATAAATGCTTTTCTCAAGATTTAACACTGGAAATGCAATGGACACCTGTATGGCTTCCAGACAGCTTTAGGAAGAAATCTAAGCCTGACGAAAAGCCTAAAGCTAATAATGCTAGTTGAAATTGCTATTCACTCATCAGCTGTACGGATCGGAACCCTTCCTTAGAGCAGTCTTTTAAATGGTGAATAACTTCTATAACATGGTAACCTTAGCAACCAGATTGACATGGATGGATGACATGTTGGAGGTGAGAAGGCATCATGAAGTCCAAACATTTCAATACAATCTGCATCAGCAGTCTCACTGTGCAGGGATAACAACGTTTGCTATGGAAGGAATGATGTGCCTATGGTTGCTTTTGGAAACACTATACTACACTGTGGTGTAAAGGCTCACTTTTTAAGGAACCCATCTTGCATTATTTTCCCATTCCCTATTTCTACAGTATGGCCTACAGAGGGCAGTACATCCACTCATTGCACACAAAATACAATAGTGTTTTTGGGGGAAGACAAGACAGTATGAAGGGTCATTTCTGAATGACAAAGGATGGCAAAACCATTGGAATTACATTTTATAAATCTCTGAAAACGTATTCCTTCATGTTTAAATAAAGTAACAGACAGCAGCATACTCCATATTCTTTGCTGGAATGAGCAGGTGTGGATTCATCTGCACTCCAGTGATCTCCACATGTTGGTGAATTGATGACACAATGACTCATTCTGTAGCTTCAATTACATCAGTTTTCTGCATTTACAATGAAAACAAAAGGGGGGGGGGGGGGGTTAAGGAAATGGAGGCATCCCCGCAGGCTTGTCCTTGGGTAGCAAACCCAGTTCTCAGGACCCGAAACCTACTTCCTGTATGTGCCACTATGACCACCAAAATGGTGAGAATAGTGTCATCTCCCGTGGGGGAAGCGGTGTCCCTCCCACGGCCAAGTGTTTTCATTGTGCGTGTCAACAGTATTAATGAGCAGCTAGAGCTAGAAGTGTGTGTGTGTGTGTGTGAAAATAGAAAATGGGGGGCTACGTTCCATGTGGTCTCCGTAAAGCTTATGAGAAAAGTTGGAGTAGGTAAAACTGTACAAGCCAAGACCAGACCTGGGGGGAACCATGCTGAATGGAACACAAAACAATTAAGAGTGCTGCACCAGGAAGCCAGATGGTGTACAGCATTGTGGAAATTCAAAGGATCACTGGCAGAGTAGTAGAAAACCCATGTTTATGTCCATTTTAAAGAGCACCTGGAATCGTAAACAATCTTGAGTAAATATCTGCATGTATAAAAAGAGTCCCAGACAGGTAGCTGCACTGTATCCAGATGATGGGTTGTTTACCATCTCCTGGTTCTTCCACCCCTCCTCTTTAATCCTTGTGTTTTTAGCATGGTGTCTCTGTGTGTGTGTCCAGGGAATGGGGGACAACGTTAGTTGGTAACAGTGCTTGTTGTTTTCCGGGAGTTTCCCCTTGGTTATGGTCTAACGTTAGTTCAACGTTCCCCTACAGTTCTCTGCCCCACACAAGCAGGGGATCTTCTCGTCCTCGATGGGGAACTTGTAGTCGTAGGTGATCTCCTCGTTGACATTGATGGGTTGTCGGGAGTAGATGACGATCTTCTTTTGGGACTCCACTGTGATCACCTTAGCGTAGCAGTTGGGCTGAGAACACGAACAAAACAGAGGTGCTAGCGTCAACGTGTTTGCTAGCCTAGCAATGTGAAATTGGGTCAACGAATTGACACTTGACTAGATTCAGTTTTGATTGAGAGGAGACACTTACATTGCAGCTGTGGTTGATGAAGCGGGCGAAGTTGCCACATTTGGTGGCGTCTATGATGGTGTCGTGGTCCACACGGAACATGTAGCTGCTCCCGATGCCCTCGTCCTCGTAGCGTTTCTCCCTCATGTCAGCAATCACCTGGTCAGAGGATTGGATGGGTTTACACTTAGCCTGCTTAACACTCACCTGTAGGACATGACGATTTGCAGCCGGCACAAAGTACACGTTTGTGTTGTCGGACAATCTCTAGAATGCTTCCCGTCTGCACATAATCTCCCTCAGACTGAGAAGACAGTTCTACTCACCTGTCTGATGTTCTGACCCACGTACTCAATCACCATCTCGTCAGCAGCAATTGGCTCCATAGCAAACAAACCCCAGTCGTGGATATGCGACTTACAGAACCGAATCTTCTTCTTACGGAACTGGGGAAAGAGTAAAATAAAACAAGACAAGTTGAAGTGACAGTATTGCATTGACACATTAACAGAGTAAAATAACAGTGGTTGTGTGTGGGCTGTGTTTGGCCTTTGGTACCTTCAGCTGGTTGAACTTGAGCAGGTCGCTGTCACAGCTGAAAGAGGACAGCAGGCGGCGCTGTTCAGACCTCCGCTCAGAGCCAGCTCTGGTGGAGACTAGGGGCTGCGCGGGAATACTCTTGCCCTGCAGAGCGAGACGGAGGAAGGGAGAGAAGGAGATTGAGTGACATTAAGAAGGAAAACACAATGAGCTCCTACGTCACCTTAAGGCAAACAGACGCGTCGAGAAACACAAACGCACAGATGAACAGACACCCTTGCTGATGTGAACTCAAGCCCATCAGCCCACTCTCTGCTGAAACCCACCTGCATGTCTATGGGCCCCTCCTCCAGCAGGTGCTTGTTGCTGTTGAGGTATTTGATCTTGTCCTTCTTGTCGATCTTGTAGTAGCCCTCGCTACGGGCACAGCCAGTCATGTGATCCCTCATGCCATCGTCCCTCCTCTTCCTCTTCACCGCTGGGATGTTGGTAGGTGCAGGGGAGTCAAGGGAAATCCTTCCAGAAGACTTTTGGAAAAGACTAAACCTTGGGTTGGTAGAACCATGACCAAGCATTTCTAAATGTACAACTATCTAAATTGCTCGATGATTAAGCAATACTAAAAAGAACAGGGAAAAAAGGACAATAAAGGAACAACACTTTAGGACAAAAACAGACTAGCTTGTTTGTATTTGAGTAGAGAGGCAGCAGAGGGCCCTATCATTGCTATACAGTTAAAGGCAAATATGAATGTACTAGCAATAAATGGGCAGTAATATTATCAACGGCAGCAGTAAAGGATATGAGGGTGCTGGACCCACAGCGTGTCGTTGAGCCAGTCGTTGCCGTTGTCCTGCTGCAGCATCTTGTCGTAGGTGACCTGCAGGTGCCGGATGTCCTCCTCATCGATGCCGTCGTTCCAGATGTCGTACAGGATGGTCATCTCCTCAAACTCCGAGCGTGGGACGTAGTGGGGCCGCGGCGGCGTGAACGCGGGGGAGTGGCTAGCCAGCAGCAGCTCTTCCCACCCTCGCCGCACCTTACGGGCAGGCTTCTGCACGTGCTCCTCTTCTTCATAGGGGAGGAACCGGTCGTCAAGGGGCAGAACCGTATGCGGCTCTGGCTCCCCTTCCCGGAAGTCCAGGCCCACTGTGGAGGAGTCTAGCCCAGCGCAGCCGGGGATGTCAGGAAGAGTGGCTGCAGCAGCCGTGTCTGCAGAGAGTTCTCGGAGCTGGGCATCGTGAGGCAAAAAGGGGGGCATGGAGCTGGGAGTCACCGAGAGCTCCATAGACTCAGTCTTAGGAGAAGTCAGTGCTGCCAGAGCTGCCAGTGCTGCAGCCTTTTTACTCTTGGGTCGCCCAGGCTTCCTCTTAGGCGGGGTTACGTCCGGGGGCACTGGGAAGTCTAAGGCCGGGACAGCAGGCAGGTCTTTTGGCATGCTGGTTAAGGCCTGTCCCTGGAGGGAGTCGGGGGGCAAGGTCTGGCAGGCCAAGGTGCTGAGTGGAGGCTCCTTGAACAGCGGGCTTTCTGAAGAGGCTTTCCGGTGGATGGGAAGGCCAGCAGCGAGGGCTGTGGGGTCTGGGAAGACAGGGGTAAAGGTCAGATCTCTGCCAGGGGTTCGGGGGATACCTGCACTCAGGACAGGGGACTGGGCAGGGTAGGAGAAGGGGCTGCCGGATATGTGGGGGGAGCTGAGGCTGACCAGGCTGCTGCCAGTCAGAGGGGCATCGCTGCCAGGCGTGACAGGCACGTTCTCGGTGCTGTTCTGGGACTTGCCCAGGCACCTTGCCCGGTCCATCAGGTCCCTGCCAGGGGTGCGGGGCACATCCTCGTCTGTGGACAGCCTGGCCCTAAAGGGGAGGTCCGGCATGGGGCAGGGAGGCGGTAGCAGGAGGGAGTGGCCTCCCATGGCTGGGGAAGGGGGGAGGGGGAGGTGCATAGGTGGGACTACTAGGGATCTAGGGAGGGCTGTGTCGGGCTCCAGGGATGTGGAAGCCCCTCTACCTGGCGTATAGGGCAGATCCTTGTCCTCTGTGTGGGCCTTGGGTCGAGAGTCCTGGTCGCTGTCAGCCAGGGAGCCTGTCGGGGTGGGTGGCCGCAGGTTAGTAACATCATCCTGGGGCTCTGTCTTCAATACAGGGATGGCGACTTCCACGTCAAGGTCCGACTCCTCAGCTGAAAGACAACCAACATGTCATGACAATCTGTCAGTTAAAAGCAATATGCAGAGTGTAACATCTGAAATGGCATCTGAAACACAAAGCTTGTGTGGTTAGGTAACAGGAGAGGGTTAAGACCTGGGACTCCTTTGGGTGAAGGGGGCCTGAGGTCCTCCAGGCTGGTCCGGCCAGGCTCCGCTGCTCCCTCCACCTCGCTGAGGGATCTGTGGTTGGGCTTGAGCTTCAGCCCCTCCCTAGGCCTCTGGTCTTCCTCTAAACCAGCCAGCTCGGAGGGCTCGTCCTCTGGAGGAGGACCTAAGGGCGTGCTGGGCGCCTTGGGTTCCACCTCCTCCTCAGATGATGAAGACGAAGAGGAGGATGAGGACGAAGATGTCCGAACCCGGTCCTCGTCTTTATCCGGTAGACTCTCCACGTCTACCGCCGCCTCCTCCTCTTCCTCCTCCTCTTCTTCTGCCTCCTCCTCTGAACTGGAATCATAGTCAGAGGAGTCCCCACTCGCAGAGGAGTCAGAGACAACTTTCGAGGATGCTGAACTGGCAACGTCTGTGGGAGCGAGGAGGAGAGAGAATAGGACAAGTTACAGAGGCAGAGTTTACATACAGTACTCAATAACTATGGTCATTGACATGAGCGTGGATTTACCCTCATCCGACGACTCCGATGATTCACCATCACTGGTTGAGGCCGCCTCATCTTCGTCCTCATCCTCTTCCTCTCCACTCTCCTGAAAGGTCCAATCACAGAGGTTAAAAGCTATTATTAAAAGCATTGGTCTACAGTATGATGCCTCAGGTTGCATTCTCCCAATGAGCTGAAGCACCTGTTGAAGGTTGTGATGGTCAACAGTTCATCTACCATTCTAGGACATGTGGTCATTTGATTGACAGCTCACCTTGCCCGATGACAACCTCTCAGAGGCCTCTGTCTCGTCAGGCTCCTCCTCCCTATCGGACAGAGACTCCTCTTTCCCAGAAGTCTCTACTTCCTCCTCTCCCTCGCTGTCCAGCTCCAGCGGCCGCGCATGTCGCCTCCGTAATGCCGCGCTGTCCTCGTCCATCCTGGACCCATCTTCTGGAAGCTCGGCTATGTCCTCCAGCTCATCGTCCACAGGCGTGGAGGGTCGCGCTCGCTTAGTGTCCCCGGTGGAGGTGGCATCTGGTGGGTCCTTCCTCTTCACCTGAAGACACACACACATTAATCATCTCTGACAAATACAACTGTTGAACGATTTTACAAAGCACCAGAGCCCTTTAGACATATTCTTAGTCAATCCTAAAAGTGGCTGGTGGTACCTTGAAGGAGGGCAGGCGGATGGCTCCTCGGAGGCCGATGCCCAGGCCCATTCCCTCATAGCCTAGGCCTTCTCCCTTGTTCCAGTTCTCCAGTAGACTGGAGCCCATGGTCTCTTTGGGCTTGGGCTTCTCCTTCTCCTCCTCGCCAGCCTTCACCGGGGTCAGGGACGCCTGGGGGACGAACAACAACATGGTACTCACATGAAAGCCTGTTTGCTATCTGGCTAGTTAACGCAGAAGAATACCTGGCTTGAATAGTCATGTCATTGCAATTAAAATGGTAGCTAGAGTTTGTGAAATAGCAAAGTACAACAACCTAGCCAGTTCACACAGCAATGTCCTTCGTACTCAACCATTTCACCCATTTCAACTAACCAAATTCTCTAAATATATAGCTCTGATATACCTACTTTGTTGTCAAGAATCCATCATTTCAACGCATTCAAATAAATTCTCACTCATAACCTCGACTTCGCAAAAATATGAGGTTAGTTGAGCTTTCTGATACAAAACATTCCAGGAGTTCTAAATTAGGCTTTCCTAAAAACATTAATTTTGTATCCAAGCAACAATGGCCACAAAAAGACTGAGGGATATATATTTGAGCTAAACCAACATTGACAGGCCGGTGCTTAGCTAAAAAAAAAATATAATAATAAAAAATATTAAAAAATGGTTCACTCTCATGAACACAATTGACTGTTCACCTGAGACTGAAGTGAGACTAGATAGGAGCTGGATTTGAAGTATGACTCACCTTGGCTGAGTGTTCTTTTTTATCCCACCACTCGTCAAAGGCCCTAAAGGCCACCACCTCCACCATCTTACGGTTGAGGTCCCTCTTCATGATGGCCTTCAGTTCCTTGACGATGACCAGCAGCACCCCTTCCACGGTGGCCTTGTGAGGATCCTCCTTCTTAGCCTCGTAGCCCGGTGGAGGAACGGCAGGGTTGAACTTGGGCATGCTAGGATGGGGCCAAGGTTGCTGCCCGTGGCCCCCTGCACTGGCAGCTGGGGTGCTACTCATGGACAAGGGTAGGTAGGGACCCCCAAACTGCATGGCTGCTGACCCAGCTGAAGCCGTCCCTCCTGTGTTCATGAAGTGTGGGTAGGGGTAGGGCCCCCGGGTCTGGGCCATGCGACTCAGCATTTGGGTCTGCATCTGGAAGGACATGTGAACGCTGCCCCATTGAGGCAGGCAGCTCATCAGCTCCATCTGCATCATGGGCACCATGCCATGGGGGTAGAGGTGAGGCAGCATGGGGTGGGGCACTCCAGATGCCAGGTGTGGGCCCGGGACGGCAGAGAGGTGGTGTGGAAGACCGAAGCCTGCTTGAGGGGGTAGAGGATGAAAGCCGGGGGGTGGGAGGGGCATAGACTGCATGGGGGACACAGCAGAGTGGACCACGATGCCTTTGGCACAGTCGCCACTGTGCGTGGGCGTGCCTGGCATGTCGTCCTCGTCCGAGATCTCCATGTCTTCCCCAGAAGACTGATGGCTCTGTGGGAGAGGGAAAGGACAAGGTGTCAGGATATCTCTATACAGTATATGACCTGATAGAGTCAAATGGGAAGCCTCCACACAATGAGCACATCATTTTTGTGATTCAATACGTAAGAGAGGTTAGAAAATATATCTATATCCTCTATTGAGGGATCCAAATTGTGGATTTAAAAGTACATGAATCATCAGCGTACAATAACACCTTTGTTTTTAAGCCTTGTATTTCTAATCCCTTGATATTATTGTTGGATCTGATTTTAATAGCTAACATTTTGATGGCTATAATAAATAGATATGCTGATAGTGGACAACCTTGGTTTACTCCTCTCAACAGTTTAACATTTTCTGAGAAGTAGCCATTATTTACTATTTTATACCTAGGGTTACTATACATAACTTTAACCCATTTTATAAGAGATTCTCCAAAATTGAAATGTTCCAGACATTTATATATCAAAAGCCTTTTCAAAGTCTGCTATGAATAGCAGGCCTGGTTTCCCAGATTTTTCATAGTGTTGTATTGTTTACAGTACTTGCCTTATATTTTCTCCAATATATCGTCCATGTAAAAAACCTGTCTGATTAGAATTAATAATTAACAATACCTATGCGCTATACATTTTGCATCACAACATCACGGTCTTCCCTGTGGCTCAGTTGGTAGAGCATGGTGTTTGCAACGCCAGCATGGTGTGTGCAACGCCAGGGTTGTGGGTTCGATTCCCACGGGGGGCCAGTACAAAAAAATAATAAAAAAAAAAAAAAAAAAATGCATGAAATTAAATGTATGCATTCACTACTGTAAGTCGCCCTGGATAAGAGCGTCTGCTAAATGACTAAAATGTAAATGTAACAACACTGAAAGCCTCCAATTTTTTTAATGGACTGGATCTTTCTATTTCCCACTTGTATCCTGTTTCAATAATAATGAAATCAGACCTTGAGTGTCTGATAATCTACCATTTTTATAGGAGTGGTTAAAACATGCTAATAACGGTCCTCTGAGTATATCAAAAAAGGTTTGGTATACCTCAACTGGTATGCCATCCAGCCCTGGAGTTTTACTGGACTTAAAGGCTTTAATTGCATCAAGAAGTTCCTCCTCTGTAATTTCACCTTCACATTAGTATTTCTGTATGGCTGTTAATATTACATCAGGGGTGTCAAACGTCCGGCCCGCGGGCCGGATCAGGCCCGCAAAGGGGTTTAATCCGGCCCGCGAGATGATTTTGTAAAGTATAAAAATGAGCTGCAATTTCTCAAAATAAACTGCTGTTCCAATTGCATCCACTGGATGGCGCAATAGCAATTGTGTTAAGCAAGCAAACTGTTTATACCGGAGCAGAGCAAGTAGGTCAAGCAAGTGCAGCCAGTCCGGATGAGCTACTTTGTTTTGCCCGCGATATTTATTACGACTTCTACTTTCTAACATTATTTGCTTTGGCTCCATCATTGCCCCAATATGTCTCTGTCAAAAAAGATACAAGTGGACGCGGGTCTGGCGGGTCTGAAGAAACAGCAGTCTGTGTTTACTCACAGCCGAGACATCAGTGACGCTGCAGTGAAAGCTAGCTATCTCATTGCTAATGAAATCGCAGTGGCTTCAAAACCATTTAGTGAGGGTGAATTTGTAAAAACATGCATGATGAAGGCAGCGGAGATTGTGTGCCCTGAAAAGCGCCAGGCTTTTGCAAATATCAGCCTGACAAGAAACACAGTTGCAGACAGGATTTCCGATCTTTCAGTGGATTTGGACAGCCAGTTGAAGCAAAAAGTAAAGTCATTTATTGGGTTTTCAGTTGCAATTGATGAAAGTACGGACATTACAGATGTTGCACAACTGGCCATTTTCATCCGCGGAGTTGATGACACATTGACCGTCACCGAGGAGTTCGTGGAGTTGGTGCCGATGACAGATACAACGACAGCAGCTGATATTTTCGGCGCGCTGGACAGGGTCGGAGTGGACTGGTCCCGCGCTGTCAGCCTGGCTACAGATGGTGCGCCCTCAATGATCGGGAAAAAAAGCAGGCGTTGTGACAAAGTTCAGAGAGAAAGTGCAATCTGCAAATGGAGGACGTGATTTTTGGACTTTTCACTGTATTTTGCACCAGGAGGCTTTGTGTTGCAAGTCATTAAAGATGGATAACGTCATGAAGGTGGTCATCCAAACTGTTAATTTCATCCGATCCAGAAGCCTGAATCACCGTCAGTTTGACAGCCTTCTCAGAGAGAAAGACCACATCTATGGCCTGCCATACCACACTGAGGTAAGATGGTTAAGCCGAGGTGCTGTGCTTAGGCGTTTCTTTGATTTACGAGAAGAAATTGAACAGTTCATGGAAGAAAAGGGCAAACCAGTGTTAGAATTTCATTCCGCAGAATGGATGCAGGACCTTGCATTTATGGTGGATGTTACAGAGCACCTGAATAACTTGAACAAACAGCTGCAAGGGCGCAACAAAGTCGTCACGCAGTATTATGACATTGTGGGAGACGCAACTCGCCGGTGGTGATGCAGCTCACTTCCCCTGTCTGAAAAATGTGTGCGTGACCCAACATGTGGCAGACATGAAGCGGTTCAAAGATAAAATAACGGGACTGTTACGGGAGTTTGAGCAACGCTTTCAGATTTTTGGTGAACTGGAGAAAGACTTCAACGTTTTTTGCCATTCACCGTGAATCCCTCTGATCTGCCCGTCAGCTTGAAATAATAGACTTGCAGTGCGACTCGGATATGAAGGGCAAATTTGCCGCAGCTGGCTTGGACACATTTTATCAGAATCTCTTGCCAGGTTACCCCAACTTGACAGCCCTCGCTGCAAAACTGTTGTGCATGTTTGGAACCACATATCTTTGTGAGCAAGTTCTCTGTAATGAGCATAAATAAAACAAAGCTGTGCTCAAGGCTCACGCACAAGCACTTGAATCACATCCTGAAGTTGGCTGCCACTCAGGATGTGACGCCTGATATTGATGTGCTGGTGAAAGCTAAAAGATGCCAGGTATCAGGAGTCAACTAAACTATGCAACCCCACTTAAAGTGCTGCATGAGACACCCTGATATAGTTCTGTGATCTGTGATATACTTCTGTGAATCACTGAGGCATTGTGTGTTTGTGTGTTCTTTTTCTTTAGAATTTTCAAATAAACTTGAGGTGTTTTATGATTAATAGTGATGTTGTGCTTGTACTATTGTGGACACACTGTCCTCAGGCTCCAGCTTTATGTTGATCGTATTAAAACAAAGAAAACAATCTGAAGTTGTTGTTTTTAAGTTATATATACCATGATTTTACCGGTCCGGCCCACTTGGGAATAGATTTTCCTCCATGTGGCCCCTGAGCTAAAATGAGTTTGACACCCCTGTATTACATTAATAGATGGAGGCAACAAACAAAAACCTATGCTTAAAGTACTTTGCTTCCTCTTTCAAAATATAATTTGGTGAACCATAGGTGACCCCATCATTTGTAACAAGTTGTAGTCAATTATTTTTGGTAGCATTTCTACGTTGACGATTTTTTTTTTTTTAAATGCATTGTACATTTTTCCACATTTTTCATCCAGTATGCTTTATTATTATAATATATTACACTTGATCTCCGTTGAATAAGTTCCTCAATTTCTTTTTGTTTTTCTTCTAACTTATTCTGAGCCTATATGGTATTGTTTTTATTGCCATCTATCTGTTTGACCTAAGACTTAGCAACTCAGACTTTTGCTAATATTTTCAGTCTCCCCAAAAAGCTTGTCCATGTCACGTAACATCCATAAACGCACTTCTTAATTGCTTTATTTCTCCAAGATGTCAATATTTACAAGTACACTTTTTGGGGTATACACTCCCCCAAGGGCTACTATTGACGCACAAATCAAAAGTTTCATTTACATTTTGCTTGTACCTTCTGTGAGACATTAAAGTAGTGATTTTGTGCGAAATATGCAATGCCCAAAACACCGGAATCACCCTAGTAACTTAAATGGATTCTGAACACAAGCATGAATAAAATGACAACTGTTTCCCTCAACCCATTAATAATAGCCATCATTGTTAAACAAACCATATCTGGGTGGCAATGAAATCATGATTCATGAAACAAACAATATCATAAAGACTTAAAAAGCCTGGGGAGTGGCGTGTGTGTGCCAAACTGGTCATATTATTGAAATGTTTGCTTTATGATAACATGAAACATACAGGGCTATGTGGCCAATCCTGAATGTCAGGCTCAACAGAACCAGTAAGTGTTGAATGGGGCCAAAGGCCAGCAGGCCCTGTAGGCTACTCCTCCCCTGACAACTTGTCCTATGAGCTTTAAAAAGAGGAAGTGAAAGTGTTCTCTATTCCCCAACAGCAGAAGGAGTCCGGTTTCTCTTTCCCAGTCACATCACTGGGTGTGGGTCTACTACTACCAGGGCACAAGCTAGTTACAAACAGTGAGTATAAAACATTAGGAAAATAACTGTTTACTCATCAAGAGAATAATTACTTCCTAAAGTACTTTTCTTTGACTATGAAAGACTAGTTGAACCGATAGAGGTACCCTATTAGGCCCTAAAATTGTACCGCAACTGTATTGCCACTTACTTTGCCTGTCAAATTGCTCTGGGATCAGGTTTTAAAGCCTTTGTTTGATGTTTCTTTGATACATGTCCACACTTTGGAGGGCTGGCTGCAATGTTTAATTGTGCCATGTAGAGAATTAACTAGCAACTTTAGGAGCTTTGCATTTTTTGCAAATTGATTAATACATGTTTTTTTAAACACAAAGCCAAACAAACAGAAAGACCATGGAAACAGATCGTCAAAGTACATGAAAAGTATGAAGTGCATTTCCTTGAGAGTTCTGATGGCAGGGGAAAAACAAACTACTCAAACGTTCTGTATCCCAGTATGTTGTTGATAACTTCACAGCATACCAAGTTTGGAAGAAACCCATAAAATAACAGTCACTGTTTGCTGTGAAACCAGTATAAACCATTTCCTCTAGTAGCACAAGAATGAAACGAGACAAAGTGCAGGCCTATGTTTACTTCCTGTGCCCCCTCTATAACTGCCAAATAGATCAGGCTGCAAGCAGACATCTCCATAGCAATACTACTACTCTGGCAAATAACATGTCATGTATAGAATGGACCCTCTATTCCCCCTTTCCATCCCTAACTTTCTAAAAACAGTGCATCTACCCAAAGTTAGGATGATACTGTTCGTTCTTACCTCCACTTTGTCTGTGGGTGTGTGGTTTCCGAGGCGACCATCCTTCAGGTCAGTGGTGTTCATCCCATGGAGATGGTCTGGGGAGATGACCCTCTCGAGGAGCAAGCCTGTTCCAGGGATGGGCTCCTCATCATCTGAGTCAGGCAGGGGCGTGGGGCTGACGTCCTCCAGGCCTGTGCTAGAGGGCCGAGAGGTGTGGGTGCCCCCATAAGGAGGGATGGGGGACAGCTGAGAGGAAGAGGAGGAGATGGGGCTCCCCTCCATACGCACCTCAGTGTCTGATGAGTCGCCTCCAGGAAGGAAGGGAAGCTTTGTCCTTTTCTCCTTGAGCAGCATCTCGATACGGGAGTCCAGGCTATTTCGCTCTGACTCCAGCGTCGGGGTGCCAGGAGAAGGTGGGCAGTGCTCTGGTTTCCGGGTAAGGGGGGTGCTGGGGTGGGCCTTGGGTTCAGGTGGGGGTTCTGGAATGGGTGGAGTACCTGGCTTATCCTTGACTGGCATGAAGTCAGTGGCAGGGGCCATGGGGGGCTGGGGAGGTCTCCGGTACTCCACTTCCCGCTGGACGGGCTGGTGGATCGGAGGTTCTGAGGGGGGGAACGCAGGGGGCATGGGGGCCTGCTGGTAGGGGGAGAAGGCTGACTTAAAGCTGGCACTGGAAGGGGGAGGAGGTGTGTGGGCAAAGGATGAGGCAGAGGGAGGGGGTTCAGGTGGGGCAGGTTGGTGCTGCTTAAAGGCAGACTGTTCAAAATTGCCTCGGTAAGAGGAGGAGGATGAGGAGGATCCCGATCCCCCAGCGCCATGGACGTAGCGCCTCTCCGGTCTCCGGTTGTAGGCATCCTGGAACTTGCTCTCGTGTCTGCGAGACTTGTAGCTTCCGGAGCCTTCGGTCCGGCTAGACTGGTAGGCTGGGGTGCCCTGTCTGCTGGAATAGCTGGAGTCCTGAGAGAAGGGGGTGCTGGTCTGGCGAGGGGTATGAGGGGTGCCCTGGGACTGCGGCGTGTCTTGCCTTAGGCTAGAGTAAGCCGTGTCCTGGGACAATGGGGTGGTGTTGGTGGCGGCGCTGCTGGGGGTCACTGTGCCTCCCACTGCAGCAGATGAGCTGCTCTCAGAGAGCCGGCGCAAGGGTTCACAGGCCTGGGGAGGGACACACCAAAATCTGCTTAGGAAACCCACTCACAGAAAGCAGTGATGAAACACAGTCGGGTCAAATTAATTCAATTATTGCCACCCTTGATAAAGATGAGCAAAAAAAAATAACCATATAAATACAAATACTGAGCTTTATTGTGCAGTATGCTAAAAAGAAAATTGGGTAATTATATTATTTTATACTAATACAATTGCTCAGAGAAATATATTTTAACAAGCAATACATATTCTTCTCCAAAAAAGATAGGTCAAAATTATTGGCACCCCTGTTTTGAATAGCTCACCTTGCAAGGATAATACCACAGCCTTTTTCTAAAAAGGTTTAATGAGATTGGAGAACACAGGGATCTTAGACCATTCCTCCATACATAATCTTTCTAGATCCTTGATATCCTTAGTCTGTGCTTATGGACTGCCCTCTGTAGCTAGGTTTCCATCCAATGGGCAACATATTTGCATGCAAATATTCTCAAATCTGCATAAAGAAAATATATGCATTTACCCATCAGTGGTGCGTTTCCACAAAACTGACTTGCGGATAAAAGAAATGTATTAGTGTGATGACGTAGTGCACAGAAAATGTAATTTTTCCGCTTACGTTTTCATGTACTGAATAAAAATAAAAAGTTAAAATGTGTTTCCATTGCATTTCAACAAATTTCAACTAGTTTAACAAAAACTGTTGCGTTAAATAACTCATGTCTGGTCTTGGCAAGTGCGCTCTAGCCAAGAACTAGCAGATACAGT
This sequence comes from Salmo trutta, assembly GCF_901001165.1. NCBI lineage: Eukaryota > Metazoa > Chordata > Actinopteri > Salmoniformes > Salmonidae > Salmo > Salmo trutta. The sequence goes on from NC_042979.1 coordinate 13,889,262, forward strand.
GCGAGTAGGCTAGTCTGCATGAGATTACTTTGGATAAGAGCAAGAATATTTCTATTTATCAAATGGCAGTGAAGCATCATGTCACCAGAATAAGACCCTAGATATTTATTGGAAAGGAGCATCAAGCTCATCACCATGCACTTTCACCACCCTGTGAAGTACATCCTAACTTACATTTTATCTGTAATCTATTAACCTGCATGGTTTCTCGAGTCGTAGTGGGAAGACCACACACACACCATATCATCGCGTGACTCCAAGTTTACCTCGATATGATGGTTATTATTGAAATATTTGCACATAAAGGCATTTCCACTGCCATTTCTCGCATAACTAATTTTAGACACAAAAGGATCCCAGGTCGAACGAACAATTAATCGGTCGGCATTTAGAAAATTGTACCGAAATCACCTGTTTCCATCACAGATGATTATGATTTTTTTTCATACGATATCAGTTTCTTTGCATAAAAACTGTGGATGGAAACATGGTTTGTGTGGCCATAGAGATCCACCTCCATGTAATCTGACCATTGCACAGGTTCAAATCCAAGTGTCTATCCCGTTTAGCAATCTCCAGGCGTTTACATTTGTTGGATGACATGAAAATAAAGCTCTTTGGCCATGCACACCAGTTTGGCGTCACAAGAAAAATGCATATGAAGAACAGAACCCCATACCTAGTGTAAAATATGGTGGTGGATCTTTTATCTTATGGAGCCATTTTGCTTCCACTGGTCCTGGGGCCCTTGTTAAGGTCAACAGCATCATGAACTTTACCCAGTACTAGGGCATTTTAGCCAAAAAACCTGGTTTCCTCTACCATGAGGCTGAAACTTGGCCACAAGTGGATCTTCCAGCAAGACAATAACCAAGCACACATTAAAATCCACAAAAATGAACATTTTGCATTAGCTATCTCAGTCTTCGGCTTGAACCCCATTGAAAACCTGTGGTTTGAATGGAAGAGGACAGTCCATAAGCCAGGGAAGTACATTGGTTATGGCAGTCGCCATACCCTAGCTCAACACCAACAATGTAAAATAGGCTACTAAATCATTCTAATCTCGATTAAAAGGCAAATGCAGTTTAGCAGTATTAGCGGGTGTAATCCCCCTGTCACTTTGCCATACCCTAGGTTTAGCTGAAATGACATCTTTGCCATAAGCGCAGACAAAGGATATCAAGGATCTGGAAAGATTCTGTACAGAGGAATGGTCTAAGATCCCACCCAGTGTGTTCTCCAAACTCAAAAATATATATATATTTTTTTAAAGGCTCACTGTCATTATCCGCACATGGTGAGGTATTGAAAAACAGAGGTGCCATTCATTTTGACTCCCATTAAAATAAAATATTCCTTGTAAAAAAATGTGGCATACAATACAGCTCAGTATGTATTATTTATTTTATACTATATTTTTTTTGCTAATCAAGGGTGCCAAAAACTTTGGGCCTGACTGTATATAACATCAGATTATCAGCGCCAGAGGTATGATTTCACTTGACAGGCCAACAGTTATATCTAAAGATGAATGGTCAAATTAGAGTTTTGAAACAGCTAAAGACAGCCTAGCAGTGCTTGCAGGAGCAGCTGGGCAGTAGGGCTACAGCTCAAAGTACAGGCAGCCCCTTTTCTTTGCAGGCAGGCAGACGTTCTTGACAACATTCTTTCCTGGGCCCCATTTTACCACCTGCTGCACTGATAGAGATTAGAGATAAGGGTGTCAGTTTAGATTGTCTAGGGGTTCACTGGGACTCACTTGAGTACAGGGCAGTAACAATTATACCTTTCATACACAGACCAAAATCCCACTAATTTACCATGCCTACTTCTTTTTACATGCTTTTTGTTAGATCTGAAAGGGGCAGGGGGTGAAAAACAACATAGCAAATGAAAAGCCACCTAAAGACCTAGACATGATTCCTGCATTTTCACAGACCATGTAACCAAAATACAGGTATTGTGTCTGTGTAAATGGTTCTGTGCTTTTTTTGTAGGTAAATTCATTAACACGTCGGCAGGTAGCCTACTGGTCAGAGCGTTGGACTAGTAACGGAAAGGTTGCAAGATCGAATCCCCGAGCTGACAAGGTAAAAATCTGCCGTTCTGCCCCTGAACAAGGCAGTTAACCCCCCTCTTCCTAGGTCATCATTGAAAATAAGAATTTGTTGTTAACTGACTTGCTTAGTAAAATAATGGTAAAATAAAATGTAACACCTCCCTAATTTGAAATGCCAACAGCCCCCATGGTTTTACAACACACCCCACCCATCACAATTTGCAAGTTACAATCTGCAAGAACGTGGTAAAGGGCTGTATGAAAGGAGGTCATATAAAAACATTGCCATATAATTAATTAATTAATAAATATATATATGTATTCTTTATTAGATGTAATAAACCACATCTGTCTGAAATGGGTAAATGATTCAGGCATAGAGAGAGCAAAATGATTCACCAAACAAACCTTTGAAGCTGGAAAAACTACTGACAGTAATTACTTAACTAGGTCTTCAACTGAAATACATTTCTGGTGAGATACAATAAACTCACACTGGCTATTCTGCAGTATATATTGACTACGGAACATACAGGGATGATTTCTGCATTTTTTAAATTACATATCTCGAAAACTAAGTCAACAATGGACAAACACCAAAAAAACCTTTTTGGTTGGAGTTTTCCTTGAAAGTTGGGAGACTCAGGATTATGCTCAGAACTTTACAATCAATTCAAGGGACTAGGGCCTTGTCTATCAGTGGGCACTGCAGAGAGACGAGTACTACAAAAGGTACATCAAATAGAATGTTCAGACAAATTAAACATGCTTACCTTTCCTGTGAGCCTGTTATGGAATACTTGCACATTTTCTCAAATACAACATAAGTGCTGCTAAACATCAACACAAAAATGGTGGTCTTACCAGAAGAGCCTCTGCCAGGCTACGAGGGGACACTTCTCCTCCCACCGGAAGTGTCCGAGGGGTGAAGGTGCCATTCAGAAGTAGCTGGAAGTATCGAAGGCGATTCTCTCCTGAATGGATAAGGTTAAGATATGGTACAATAAAGGTTTGGTGGCACCTTACTGAAATAGAAAATTATATTTCTCAGTTACCCTTTAGTTGACGCCTTAGGTGAGTAAAAAGAACATCATGCACAGCAATAAATACAAAATAAATGTGATATATAGTGCCTTTACACCCCTCGACTTTTTCCACATTTTGTTGTGTTACAGCCTGAATTTAAAATGGTTTCAATTGAGTTGTCACTGGCCTACCTAAAATCCCCATAATGTTATAGTGGAATTATGTTGTTTGAAATTTTTCTAAAAAAATTTATAAAATATGAAAAGCTGAAATGTCTTGAGTCAATAAGTATTCAACCCATTTGTTATGGCAATCATACAATTCAGGAGTACAAAACATGCTTAACAATAAAAATGATAAGTTGCATGGACTCTATGTGCAATGATAGTGTTTAACATGATTTTTGAATGACTACTTCAAGCTCTGTACTCCACACATACAGATAATTGTAAGGTCCCTCAGTCGAGCAGTGAATTTCAAACACAGATGCAACCAAAGACCAGGGAGGTTTTCCAATGCCTCTCAAAGAAGGGCACCTATTGGTAGATGGGTACAAATACAAAAATAGACATTGAATATCCCTTTGAGCATGGTGAATTTAATTATTACACTTTGGATGGTTTATCAATACACCCAGTCACAACAAGAAAATAAGTGTCCTTAATAACTCAGTTGCCGGAGTGGAAGGAAACCTCTCAGGGATTTCACAATGAAGCCAATGGTAACTTTAAAACAGTTAGAGTTTAATGGTTGTGATAGGAGAAAACTGAGGATGGATCAACAACATTGTAGTGACTTCACAATACTAACCTAATTGACAGAGTGAAAAGAAGGAAGCCTGTACAGAATATAAATATTCTAAAACATGCATCCTGTTTGCAACAGCACTAAAGAAATACTGCAACAAATGTGGCAAAGCAATACACTTTTTGTCCTGAGTACAAAATTATGTTTGGGGCAAATCCAATACAACACAATACTGTGTACCATTCTCCATATGTTCAAGCAAATTGGTGGCTGTATCATGTTATGGGTATGCTTGTAATATTTAATGACGGGGCAGTTTTTCAGGATAAAAAAATTTACTGAATGGCGCTAAGCACAGGCAAAATCCTAATGGCAAAACCTGGTTCAGTCTGCTTTCCACCACACACTGGGAGAAGAATTCACCTTTCAGCAGGACAATAACCTAAAGGCAAAATCTATACTGGAGTTGCTTACCAAGAACACAGTGAATGTTCATGAGTGTCGGAATAACAGTTGACTTAAATCTACATGGCAGGACCTGAAAATGGTTGTCTAGCAATGATCAACAACCAATATGACAGAGCTTGAACATTTTTGAAAATAATAAATGGACAAATGTTGCACAATCCAGGTGTGGAAAGCTCTTAGAGACTTACCCAGAAAGACACACAGCTGTAATCGCTACCAAAGGTGCTTCTACTTCTCCTGACTCAGGTGTATGAATGCTTATGTAAATGAGATAGATTTGCAAACATTTCTAAAAACACGTTTTCACTTTGTCATTATGGGGTATTGTGTGTAGATGGATGAGAATTATATATTTTTTCATCCAACATTAATTCAGGCTGAAACACAACCAAATGTGGAATAACTCAAGGGGTATGAATACTTTCTGAAGACACTATTATACAATTTATTTTATAAAACTTGAAAACAGAAAATTATGGTTTGGAGGAGTTTCTGCATGATTTATAACAAGGAACATTTTCTTGTGACATTTCATGGAAGTTTTAAATCACCAGCTACACATGGAGTTCATTAGCCTAATTGAAAAATCAATTTCGGGGATATATGCCTACTACTGCTGGCAGGTGAAAATATAATACATTGACAGTACTCAGTAGGCCTAAGATTTTCTGCTTGATCTCCAGCCTATCTATATAGGCTACTGAATAGGCTACCAGTAGGCCTATAAACCAAATGCATAACTGAGCACCTTCTGCTGACATGAGAGGAACCACTGTCTCTTTAAGAGAATACAACTGTTGCAGGTTCTTGATGTGTCAATTTTAAATAAGATGCATGATATTCCATTCTGAAATATGCACAAGTCCTTCATTACCAATATTAATGGCTACAGCCAAAGATATTAAGATTGTAAAATGCAGCTAGCATGAACAGGTAAAATATTGTTTAATTATAGGCTGAAATTAAGCAACTATATTTTGGCTGTAGTTTAACATATTTCAAGCCTAACTGTTTGATTATAGCCCGTCCCTGTGCACAGAAAGAAGAAATAAACAACTACAAGTATAACTAATTCAATGATTACTGAAATAAGCAGATATAAATCAAATAAACAAGTCAAAACCAATATAGGCCTAAACAGTGTTTCATTTGTATTTGTATTCTAGTCAAAATAATACCGTTCTGCAGTTTGTACACCGTTTTGATGCTCGTGGGCTGAATCCCATGTAAATCGTACTGACATTGAGATGCAATTACTCTGGTAACCAAGCAACCAGAGTAAATGTATACACGTGACTAAATGTTCTCCTCCAAAAGTTAAATTAGTGACACCTTATAAATAAAGGATCAAGTTACTACATATGCGTAAATGTAGTTTCTACAACTGAGAATTAATTGCACATCATTTATAAATACTCATATATTTAGCCCATGCAAAGATTGCTTACCTTTAGGATCCAGCTCCACATGGATGATGTTGCCCATGACAGATGTGTTCTGTAGAGTCTGGACAGCATCCTTGGCTGCTTTTACAGTTCCAAAAATAACTTTAGCTATTCCTAAATGCTTTTTGTTCTTCGGATTGTATAGAATTTCCACCTCTTCTATGTCTCCAAATTTCTTGCACATGTCAGTCAAAAAACCTTCTCTGATGTTATCATTCAACCTTGCAAATGTCACCTCCTTGGGTGGAACACGGCCGATGTAACATTCGTCAATCTGGAGAAATAAAATAGTTGCATTAAATTATGAATGTTACATTTATTTATGCTACAGCATATGTATCCATTAGCCATTGAAACCAGAGTTACAGGCTTCAATGTTACAAACAAAAATAAAATGCATGTATACCTGATTAAATGTCATCATTTTAGGACAGCTGCTGTTCACATTTTGAAAAACCAAATAACCACAATTGAATGGTGTTGACATAGGCTACAACATGCAAAATGTGTATTCTATAAAGGGACAGTAGCATGTGCTGCCTGCCTGGAGCCCTAAATAAAAAACATGACACAATCAACATCAGCGAGGGGGTGTGTCTGCATACCTAAAACTTCGGAACTTTAGAAGGCTGTAACAGCCCGAAAATGTCTAAATCATTGCATATTCGGTTAAGATCTCAGTGGTAAACTCATTAGCCTACCTTAAACTTCGGAACCGGCAGATCGATCTCCTTGTACTTTGTCCAGAGACGACCGATTCTCGGGTCTCGGACGATATCAACGGGTGGCATCCCAGGGTTCTGTAGAATGAATGATAAAATGTAGCCTAACCATTCAAAGTTCTGACAAGCAGGAATATTATAACAGGCCGATTGCCGACCAATCAAGTTGATTTGAGTTTTTTTTGTTGTTGACATAAACCCTTGACTGCGTTTGTAGCGACGGGATAGTGACACTTTTGATGCACTGTGTCAGGTGCAGAAAGTAACGTGTCCTGCCCACTAACAACGTACATTGTGTCAATCTTTGAGGCAAACACTCTGCAACAATGTAGTGAAGGGGTTTCTCTTTTCTAATACGGATGTAACTTACGGGCATGTTAAAAGTCGTTCCATCGTAACGATACAGTTTGTGCGATCCCTTTTTCAACGCTGGGTCAATAATCAACTTGAAACTTCTCCAATGGTGACTTCGTTTCTCTCCCGAACTGCAAACGGGATGGTGGTTGTCCATGCCGTTCGCCAAACCTGTGTAGAAATTTCAAGAAGATGAGAGCAACAGACTCACGCACGAACACTCGTTACATTGTAGCGATAGCTTACAGTAGTAGATGCTTGAATTTGCAAATACTGAGGAAGAAAATGGGGGTCAGAAGAGTATCCCAGTAACCGAAACAGACATTACAGAGGAAAGAAAAAAAAAAGAGCAGGCTTACTTGAACTCTGCTTTCTGCCATGGTCTTCGTTTAGCCTGTTTCTTTCCCCTGGCTTGGACATGATTTATCCGATCGAACGATATTTTAATAATCAAACGGCGAGATCGTTTACCTCCCACTGATTACACTACATGATTTAAAGGATACTGTCTCCTTTTTGCGAGCCAACACATATTGTGCCTCCAGTCTGGGGTTTCGGTCTCTCCCACAATACACCACTATTGAGCTTCCCTTCCCTCATACCATTCGCACTTTCGATTCGAGGTTCTTTACGTATGTGTATATTTTGGAATATTATTGGACAATTTTAAACACAAAGTCACATTAATAAATCAAGATATGTATTGCATTTTAATGTAAATATTAAAAGTAATTGTATAGTAGCTATAGCTCGCACATTGGGCATGTAATAAGTGTTGAATCTACCGCCTACATTTACTCAAACGGCAAACAAGATGGACATAGAAGGTAGACGCAAGTTCTGTCTAAGCACAGATCTAGAGTCAGTATTACGTTTTAATTCCTGATTGAAAAGGTTAGCCAAAGGAATTTTAAAGCCTGACCCTAGAGCTGTGCTAATGGTGTATCGCAGGAAAACGGTTGGGTCTGTTTACAATATATTACGTAAATAAAACATTACTCAAAAACAGTTTGCGACTGCAGACTAGGACTACATTATAACCTATGCACTTATAGTGTGTAATACCCTTATAATATCCAAAAGCCAAATATGGGGAGATTGTAAAGTAACCATTTATCTTAGCCGACACGTTTTGCATTATTAATCTGATCGATTGTCTTTTTGAGCTTTTGTGTTAAGTATGCTAAGGAGATGTACCATCCATTGCATGATATGATATTTTGCAGTGCTTGGGCAATTGGCTGGTTAACAGTAGCAGTTCCACTGGCCAATCAGAGCGAAGCTCCATTTTAGCTTCTGCTATTAGAGGCACGGCTGAGGAATCCTTTAACAGTGAGCAGAGAGGGGGCTGAGCGCGCGCTCAGCAGCCATTTTCCTGAAATGGGACTCAATGGCAAATATGGGTTTCCTTTGTTCCAAAAGGGATCTTATACTTGATTTCCTCATCTCTTTATGGACTATGATAAATTACAATGATTCCTCATTGACAGGATTGAGAAGAAGGAAGATAAAATACTGGATGTTATCCCTTTGACATTTTTAACCTTTTTTTCTCCTCTGCTTGGAATCCATCTTTGTCCTAACTAGGTCATGGCACACCCATAAAAGTATTTGATTCTAAAGTAAAAAATAGTGAATAAACAGCTTGTAGTTGCTATGAAGAGAAAGTATAATAACATTGTAATGGCATTTTGCACTGTAAATGGCCATGTATGATAGCATTTGTAAATTACATTATTAACTTTAGTAAATTTTTAAATGTAGGAAATGTGCAGTTACTGTTATTAAAATATCACAATTCTGTTTATTCATTGACTTCTATCATACATGATCATTTATGAGTAATGGTGTCAGTAGAATTGCCACCTCTCTTCAATACATTAATTTGCATGCTGTTTTAACTGTATCCATCAGAGGCTAAGTATATTTGCTGCTCTAATGTCAGCACAAAACAGGCCAGAGAGCAAATGGCCTTTCTCAAAAATGCTGAATCTGGAAATTGGCTGTTTGTTCTCAACTAACCCCCTTTTTCTACATTAAAGAGTGGTTGCTTCTCCTCTTTCACATGGTAGGCTACAGCATCTAGTTACACAATAGATACCTTTAATGCCCTGAAAATCAGTAAGTATTCTTCCTTCAAATGATGGCTCATGCACTAAATGTGTCAAATGATAAAGGTTCATAGTAAGGAGGAGGCTATAGGCCTACAATTTTTGGGGCATTAGACAGAACGAATGTGAGGGTAACATTTACCTGACCTTGCTTCAAGGGCATATTTTTATTTCTGTAGATTTCCAGACACAATCCTACTTATTAGTATCCCCAAAGGCTAACCACATAGATACTGAATCCAACAGGAAGCAGATGAAAAATGAAACTAATGAAAATATTTACCTTAACATTGTGATGAAATACATTTATCAGGCCTAAATGCAGGGGGAAATGGAACGTTTTCATTCCCATCTTCGGATCCTCTAATATTGGATTAAGGGAGGGGTGGGGTTGCAACACCTAAAAAGGAAGAAAACAATTAGCCCAAAACTATTTCACTTGAAGCTTTTGACTTAGTATTTACTGCTATTTGACCAACGAATAACAAATGCTGAAAATCTTCCATCAGCATCAGTGAGAGCAATATGCAAACCAACTCCCCTCTCTCTTCCTGAAGACAGAATTGCAGTCAAATCCCTCACCCTCGAATTTGAAGATGTTAAAAGTGAAGCTACACGACATAACATACTGCCATGGAAATCTTGTCATTTTAAAGGTAATGGATTTTGAGCTGTCTCAAAGCATAGACTATAGTTCTAAACAACAATAATGGGAAAGTTGATTGTTTTAAGAAGCAGGTTCACCAAGGATGTATTTATCCAAGTTTATCTTAACAAGTATTATATTGTTGGAATTAAATACTAATCATACACTTACAGTTAATTAAACATGTAATCCAATAGAAAGATGTCTTATTGGGAGCACTGAAATGCTTTAAGGGGTCATTAATCTTGTAGACATCTCATTGCTCCCACTTGTCCAAAAACGACCTTTTTATATGTACTGTTGTTTAATGGCTTCTCTGCTGTTCTGTTCTCAATTTCAAAATGGCTTCTTCATAGACAAACGAGATCACTATGTGCTGGTTATGTTGCTGCGCCATTGCTGGGCGAAATAGTCAGTCGCAAAAAATAACTGAGTCTCCCACACAGGTCTCTGTTTGCTCACTGGAAATGTAGCATATCAATGGTGCGCAAGAAATGACTTCAACGGGTGTGTGTGTGTGTGTGTGTGTAAAAGAGTGTAGGCTACAGCAGAATTCAAACGACAGAGCGGAGAAACATGGCACATTCAGTCTAGTTGCTGGTAGATCTAAACCGGTTTTGGCGAACGACAGTAATCTGAGAATCTGGCCGGTTGCCACGCGTCTGAGAGAACTGCACCCACACAGCCATATAAGGTCAGAAGAAACGATTTCGAACATAGTGCTGTATTTCGTTCAGGATACTCAAAAGGGATTTCAGACTTCTTCGTGCTCTATTTCCCCTTCAAGATAATTGTTCGATGTTGTATTTCGAGGTGTTGATCAGCTACTCAGAAGATGTTACATGTCAGACAAGCAAGATGTAATCCATCCTTATAGGTGAAGCAGAACAATGGGACCAAAACAGTGTGTGTGGTGAGGTTGTTTTCCCTGAGTAAGGGTCTCCAGGTGTGCTCGTCTGGCTACAGTTGCTATGCGTACAGTAGTCTATGCCATGCATAATGCTGATCAATCTTAGTCTCTTGATCAACACAGCGGTTGAATAACCTCACTGTCAAAAACAGAGAACAGTCTACATGTCGGAACTGTTTTAGAGTCAACTTTAGAGGAGCTGGGTTTTTCAGGAAGGGTTCAATACCCATTGCACAATTGCTGCGTAATTGGCCAAGGGTAAAAGGATCGTCGAACCATAAGGTCACGAGCCTAAACTAGCCTAAACCAGCCATCCAACGACGTGTTGTTTACACCCTCTGAAAACAACATTGATGCGTTGGGCATACCAGCAATTGATGGGCCTTTCTTGTAGAGAATATAACATATAGAATATAACCATGCAGACCATTCCATTCGTTCCTCAGTGTTCAAATTATTGCAGGACGTGTTTTTACTATTATAGAAGCAACTAGAGTGGAAGGTAAAAAAAAAAAAGAGTTACCCAAATGTCTATGACCGGCAGACCTCTATTAAAAATCCGACTGAATCATAGTGAAGTTTTTTTGTATGGCAAAGCCGGCCAGCTGTTTTTGTGCAATGTTAGCATTACGCAAGCATTGAAGGAACATAAACGCACACCCAGGGGGAAAAGGGAATGGGCCTCTTGTGCAGAAGACCAACGACTGCTCGCAGTACAGTAGGCTACACTATTTCTCTTTGCACATTCGTAAATGCAGAGCCTAATACTCGGACCGTTGCACGTCAAGCTGTTCTATGCAGGCAAGATGGGTATCTATTTAGGCCTTTATGTCAATCTGTTAATAGTTAAAATGATATCATAAGTCAATTCATGTTGATATATTTTGGGGATAATACTGCTTTCGATAGTTGTATAAAAAATGTTTTGGAATGTATTTGGAGAACTAGACACAGGTTACTGCACCATTTTTAAAAATTTAATTTAGAATAATAAATTGAAAATGTATTCAACCAGCATTCATCGCCTGGAGCCTATAGACAAAATAAAATAGACTTCAAAATAAATAGACCCAGGGTAATTTAGATAATTTGCCAATTGACTAAACATTGGTAAAAGTTACAAAATGTATATTTACCGTTATAAACGTTTAACGTAGACTATACATTCTACACGTCTATTTTTTCGAATCACATTTTGACCGTTCTAATCTGGATTGCAGTCCCACAGAAATATAACCGATTATAGGGAAGGCTTTACTATGATCAAATTGGGCTATTCCCGTTGATTTCTGTTGCGTGCACGATGGCATTTTAGCTCATAAATTGTGTTAATTCA